>NC_138772.1:31112322-31217322 GCF_965119305.1 Pelophylax lessonae
TGTAGAGGGATTAGAACACCTGTCAGTTTTTATTGCTGTTTGTGCCCCTGATAGGGAGATTCACCCTCTCTATTACCGTAGTCCTATTTCCCGTCATAATTGTAAGTGAAAGTAATAGAAAACCTTAAATTTTAGGTTGTCCCCGAAAAAAGTAATAGAGGGAAAATCTTCCCATGGGGACACTGGTTCTGATGACCTGGAGGTCCCCAAGGAATTCTCTTAATTTGCAGGGATTTCAACTCACTTCCTGTTTGGCTATGGGACAGAAAGTGAAGGAAAAACTCCGTAATGGGACACAGATGGCGAAAAAAAAAAAAAAAATAAGACAGGAGTAATAACCCTCCCTTGCTCTATCCAAAATGAAAAAAAAAAAAAAGTTTTGCCTAAAGTTCTACTTTAACCCCTTCCCCCCGATAGCATTATGTACTTGTTTAGACCAAGGGAGGGTTAAAGCAGAAGAATACTTTATTCCTTCTTCATCCAGCAGCTGGAGCTTCTTCCAAAGGGGTCCTCAAAGGCCTCTCGTACAATGTAGGATCTATAGTCATATGCTGTACTTGATGATGTCGAAGATGGGCATTCATAGTCCTACCGAAAACAACCAAAGGTGGAAAGCTAGATAGTGATAGTGACCAGGGGAGGACTGGGCCAGGGGGGAGGGGGGCAATTGCCGCCTGGGCTGCTCTGATGCTCTGTAAAACGGCTGCACCGCTTCTGCCACAGACATGCCTAAAGGATTTCTGGTGAAGAGAAGCAAAAAGTCCCCACTGCTGACCTACTGAGTGCAGGACGAAGACAAGGCCAGAGTACAGGCCTCCCCACCAGCATGGATGGTCTAAACTGTGTCTGAGCAGAGGCCGGTTCCGTGCCCCACTGGAGGCTCTCCTCCCCCGGCCAGCCCCAACTGAGCTGTCCCAGCTCCCCTCAAACTCCCCCTGGAGCAGGGATTCACCTTGGAATGGGGGTCAGGAGGAGGAATGGGAGAGTTGGAAGGGGGGTGAGGGAAAGTGGGAGGGGGGCCCAGTTGCTGCACCATGGGCCTCTGGTTGGTACTTGCCATCTGGGCCAAAAGTTGCCAGTCTGCCCCTGATAGTGACTATTGAAAAATAACTATCAAACACCCACTCACTCAAACATTTGCAATATATGCAAAAGAGTGGTACTCATATGGCAAGAAAAAGGCATATAAAGAAACCAGGGACAGCAGAGAGAGAGTGTTGCCCCCAAAGCACCATATTTGAGTAACCGGGGTATAAATGCACTGAATTTCCAAAAATGACCAACTCAATAGTTAATAAAAAATAAAAATGTTTATTAAATAATCAAATAACAAAGAAAACAAGGTAATGAAAACAAGGAAACCTTCCACCTTGCCACCATAAGTGAACTACATGATCATTAAAAACAATACATTCTCACCACTCATACCGCTGGGAGCACACCATCAGAGCAATGAGGAAAAGAGTAAATGTGTCAATACAAAAACAATGTATCAATATCAATTGGTCATAAATAGTATCAACACACAATAACAATGTAACAATAGAAAATATATATAAACTTAGACACCCACTGTCGAGAAGAATATATCTTTGCGCTTGAGGAGGAGTCAATCTCTTGACTGTTATAATGAACCAATACTGCTGCTACTTAAACAAATAGTGGAAAATATTTGCAGATAAATAAATGGAAAAAGAGTAGCGCACGAGATCACCTTTATATGACTCAAGATTTTGTAAGCAAGCTATCAAAGATACTGCTAGACAAACATTTCAAAAACAAAGAAAACAGGACAGAAATAATGTCCCTTCAGTCCATGGAATCCAAGGGTAAGTGAGATGAATTACTGGATCACCATCCACCACCAGGTGTCACACCAAGAAATAATGGGATTGGCAACTCACCAGAAATCAATGCTCAGGTGTTCTCACACAAGAGCAAACTGCGCAGAAATGTTAGATGGATCTAGAGCCAGAGCCTGTTCACCACTGTTTCATATCAAATCCTTGCACACACTCCCTCGGTATAACGATATCATGGAGAGAAAGAATGGCCCAACATAGTGAAGTACCGTAACCACAATAACTTTATTTAAAAGTAAAAATGTTGCACTCACATGTATAAGCTCATCAATAGGCATGTAAACACATAGCGCTTGGTAGAAGGAAACCTAGCTCGTCCAGTCCCCGGGCTCACTCCACGCCAGCCCTGTACCTTCCGGGTAGGTCCCCCACCGTCACGTGATGTCGGATGTGTTGTCTGGTCACGCCCCGACCGGTTTCGTCATGTCCGACTTCAACTGGAGGCGTGACCAGAGCAACAACATCCGGCATCTAAGTAGCCCTGCTGGAACGCTCTACGTCCAATCGGCAACGAGGTGAAAAGCCGGAAGTTAGCCAGCTCACCACGCCGTGGAACTTCCGACATCAGCATCCACAAATAAAGAGTCGTCCCTTGCAGGATTCCAATTTAATTTGGCACTATGAATCAAGTAAAAATTTTTTTTCACAAAACTAATAATGATGATTATAACCCTCTGATTTGGGCCAAAAAATAATAAATAAAAAGAGATAAAAAGGAATGGCTATAGTATAATACCGCTCCTTGCCGATATGAACCTGTAGTGCGTTGCCAGTAACAGTCTGCATATACACTAGGCAATCTACACATATCGTAACTAAAAATGTGATACATTATTATCACAATTCATGATAAAATACATATGAAATACATATATAGACAGACTAGAATATCATAAAGCAATAATTATTAAAAAAATTCCGGTTGATAAAAATGCAACAGTTAATAAAACCTCATAACAGAAAGCAAATAATCAAGCCTCATGGGACAGACTGCAATAATAGCAGAGAAGGGAAAGTTAAGAATCGCTAATATAGCAATTCAAGTCCAGTTCAATGTTTAACCCCGTCGGTGCGAGGGCCTGGGTGAGGAAGATCCATTTGGTCTCACATTTGGATAATTCCCTCACCCAATTCGACCCCCGCCACGACGGGGTAACACGCTCGATCCCCCAGAAGTGAAGACTCCTCGGGTCCCTCTGGTGGAACTGGCGAAAATGTGCAGATACGTTGTGCTCACGCTTTCCCTTTAAGATGTTAGTGATATGCTCACCCACTCTTACTTTTAAGGCCCGTTTAGTGCGGCCAATATAAACTAAATTACAGGGACACATTAGTCCGTAGACCACATGTGTGGTGTCACACGTAATTAAGTTTTTGATTTTAAAAGTTTTATTTATAGCCCGAACTGTGAAAGAGTCCCTTCTCCTGAAATTGGTAGGTGTGAATGAACAGGCTCTACACCTACCACAGGTGAAGGAACCCCTCATGTCCGGGAAGAAGGAGACATTAGGGGGGTCCAGTACTTTTTTGACGATTTGGTCCCCAAAGTTAGGAGCTCGTCTATAAATAAATGATGGCTTAGCAGGTAAAGCTGGGCCTAACGTTTTGTCCATTTGTAATATAGACCAATGTTGTCTAAAAATTTCCTCAATCTTCTTATAATCGTTGGAAAAATCTGACAAGAAACTCCATTGTTTGGGGTCGTTATCAATCCTAACCGGTTTAGCTGCAGGTCTCAGTGGTCTAGGAGCATTTCTAATGTTGGTAATTTCTCTATTCAAATCACTCTCATCATAACCTTTGGCGACAAACCTATCCCTCAAAACTGCTGCTTGCTCAGTGTAGTCATCCTCAGAGGTACAGTTCCGTCTCACGCGGATAAACTGACCCCTGGGAATATTCCTGAGCCAGTTAGGGTGGTGCCCACTTTGTATCGCCAAATAGCTATTCCTGTCTGTCATTTTAAAGAATACTTTCGTAGTCAATCTATTATTTTCTCTTTTAATAGTGACATCCAGGAAATTGATTTCATCAGGGCTATGATGGAACTCCAACTTTATATTGTTGTTATTGGTATTAAGGTGTTCCATGAAGGCTACCAAATCTTCCTCTGCCCCTTGCCAGATGAAGATGATATCATCAATGAAGCGTTTGTACAGTCTAAGTTCATGTCGTACCTGGTTGAAGACAAACTTGTCCTCCCACTCCGACATGAACAAATTTGCCAGGCTCGGGGCAAATTTGGCGCCCATGGCAACACCCGTTTTTTGGCTATAAAACTGACTGTAATGCCAAAAATAATTGTGGCTTAGACAAAAGTCTAAAGCCCTCCCAATAAACACTTTTTGCTCCCGGGGTAAATCATCCCTTTGACTTAATGCCCAGTTTAAGGACAATAAAGCATCATCATGCTGGATGATGGTGTACAGGGACGACACGTCGGCCGTGACGAGAAAGACCGGCGAGTCGTCCCCAAGTACCACACCATCCAGCATGAGAAGAAGATCTGTGGTATCCTTCAGAAAAGCTTTCGTCTGGACCACACTCTTCTGTAAAAACTGGTCCAGATATTGGCCAAGTCTGGCACTCACTGACCCAATCCCGTTGACAATAGGTCGTGGGGGAGGGTTGGTCGCGTCCTTATGGACTTTTGGCAGCGTATATAGGATCGGGATCCGACACGCACTAGGTGTTAAGTAGTTGCGTTCCTTTTTTGTTAGGACCCCGTCCCTGAAACCCGATTGTACCAATCGTTTCAGATCACCCACAAAATCACCAGTTGGGTCTTTAGGTAATTTGGTGTAAGTTGCGGTATCACTTAACATAGTTATGATCTGATTGTGGTAAAATTGCTTATCCATCACAACCACTCCCCCACCCTTGTCAGCTGGACGGATGATAATCTCTTTACGAGATTCCAGCGAATCTAGGCCCTCCTGTAGGTGTTTATACTTCTTAATGACCCCGAACCCCGGTTCCAGGGTCTGGAGATCACGCAGGACTAGACTTTTGAAAACTTCCACACAGTGATTATTAGTCACTGGTGGGTTATAAGTCGATTTATTGCGTAAACCGCTGTTTACCATCCCTCTGTTGTTATTGTTGCTGATTGATGTAATGGGATTATTCAGAAAGTGTTTCTTTAAATTCACTTTTCTGATGTATTTATGTACATCAATGTATGTATTAAATTTGTTAATTGGCCTTTTTGGGGCACATTTTAACCCCTGGTTCAAAATGTGAAGTTCCCCTTTACTTAAAGTTACACTACTGATATTGAATATCCCCTCATTTACCAGTCCCGCCTTCTTTTTTTGGAACTGTATCCTCCTTCCTGCCCGTACTCCTCTTCGGGGCCCATATTTTCCCGGTATAGTTGTCTGTCCGGTTGTACATATTGGGTGTTGTATGGTCGACTCCTGCCCCTCCCCCTGCCCCTGCCCCGCCCCAAAAAAGGCTGTCTGGGTGGGTTCTGTGGGGTTTTGGGTCCAGTGTCATCCATCACCCCATTGGATCTGTTGGCCAAAGCCTGATACTGGTTGTGAGTTGGAATCCCTGCCCCCTGGGGGCCACCTCTCATAGTGCCCTTTTTATTTTTATTACCTCTATTCATACCCTTAATTGGAGGACCTGTCCATTCCAGCAAGGGTCTGACGGGTATGTGTGACACACCTCCCTTAGGGCGTACAACTGGGGTCTGGATTGGGGTAACAGGTGTTTGATCACCTCCTAATTCATTACCTGCGGCTTCCATAAGTTCAACTGAACCTGAGGCCTCTGCAGGCATAGTGCCCCGATAGTGTTGCTTGCCATTGGGTGAGGGAATTATCCAAATGTGAGACCAAATGGATCTTCCTCACCCAGGCCCTCGCACCGACGGGGTTAAACATTGAACTGGACTTGAATTGCTATATTAGCGATTCTTAACTTTCCCTTCTCTGCTATTATTGCAGTCTGTCCCATGAGGCTTGATTATTTGCTTTCTGTTATGAGGTTTTATTAACTGTTGCATTTTTATCAACCGGAATTTTTTTAATAATTATTGCTTTATGATATTCTAGTCTGTCTATATATGTATTTCATATGTATTTTATCATGAATTGTGATAATAATGTATCACATTTTTAGTTACGATATGTGTAGATTGCCTAGTGTATATGCAGACTGTTACTGGCAACGCACTACAGGTTCATATCGGCAAGGAGCGGTATTATACTATAGCCATTCCTTTTTATCTCTTTTTATTTATTATTTTTTGGCCCAAATCAGAGGGTTATAATCATCATTATTAGTTTTGTGAAAAAAAATTTTTACTTGATTCATAGTGCCAAATTAAATTGGAATCCTGCAAGGGACGACTCTTTATTTGTGGATGCTGATGTCGGAAGTTCCACGGCGTGGTGAGCTGGCTAACTTCCGGCTTTTCACCTCGTTGCCGATTGGACGTAGAGCGTTCCAGCAGGGCTACTTAGATGCCGGATGTTGTTGCTCTGGTCACGCCTCCAGTTGAAGTCGGACATGACGAAACCGGTCGGGGCGTGACCAGACAACACATCCGACATCACGTGACGGTGGGGGACCTACCCGGAAGGTACAGGGCTGGCGTGGAGTGAGCCCGGGGACTGGACGAGCTAGGTTTCCTTCTACCAAGCGCTATGTGTTTACATGCCTATTGATGAGCTTATACATGTGAGTGCAACATTTTTACTTTTAAATAAAGTTATTGTGGTTACGGTACTTCACTATGTTGGGCCATTCTTTCTCTCCATGATATCGTTATACCGAGGGAGTGTGTGCAAGGATTTGATATGAAACAGTGGTGAACAGGCTCTGGCTCTAGATCCATCTAACATTTCTGCGCAGTTTGCTCTTGTGTGAGAACACCTGAGCATTGATTTCTGGTGAGTTGCCAATCCCATTATTTCTTGGTGTGACACCTGGTGGTGGATGGTGATCCAGTAATTCATCTCACTTACCCTTGGATTCCATGGACTGAAGGGACATTATTTCTGTCCTGTTTTCTTTGTTTTTGAAATGTTTGTCTAGCAGTATCTTTGATAGCTTGCTTACAAAATCTTGAGTCATATAAAGGTGATCTCGTGCGCTACTCTTTTTCCATTTATAAATGTAACAATAGAGCCTGGTGATATGGAAGGCTAGCACTACTCAGACCACGGCTAAGCACACCCAGGAATCAGCGAGCAATCGCTGGTTACACAGGAGAAGCCCCCCCCGACTGAGTAGAGAGCTATGGACAGTATCAATGGAGTCTCCACACACGGGCCGATATAACAAAATTCCATGTCCCATGTAGCCAGTCGTAGTCCCCCCAGTATGGATTTGGAGGGGAACCCCACTCCAAAATGTAAAAAAAAAAAAAATGGGTCTGGTATGGACGTGTGAGGGGGGGGGGGGGGGTTGGGGGTTTTGGTGGGGGTCAATGTGGGGGGAAAGGGGAACCCCATGGTGTTTATTTCTTTATTTTTTCAATAACCGGGTGCCAGCAATTGTACCCGTGAGTTATTTTAAATAGGATTTGACTCGTCTTTTTTTTTTTTCTTTATAAATGTTTTTTGTTTGCTGTAGCATGTTTTATGCATGCTACAAATGCACCACTTTACATGCACATTAAAGAGGAAGTAAAGTCGAAAAAAAAAAGAGAAAAAAAAAGCCCTGTAAAGAGAAAGGCATAATGAGCTAGTATGCATCGCATACTAGCTCATTATGTAGTACTTACCTTAAAACAAAGCCCCCGTCCTGCTTCCGGGTTCGCGTCCTCCGGCCATCTGATTGGCCGGAGGCATGATTACATCACTCCCGCGCCTGCGCGCGGGAGCCGCCGTTCACGGCACTGAGCTCTGAAGGAATGGCACGGGTGGCCGTTCCTTCAGAGCGCCTGCGCAGATGATGTCATCGGCAGTATGCACTCTAAATATCTCCTAAACGGTGCAAGTTTGGGAGATATTTATAGCACCTATAGGTAAGCCTTAATATAGGCTTACCTATAGGTAAAAGTTTGTGAGGTGGGTTTACAACCTCTTTAAGGGAACCCCACTGCATTTATTTCTTTATTTTTTCAATAACCGGGTACCAGCAATTGTACCCGCGACTTATTTTAAATAGGATTTGACTCGTCGTTTTTTTTCCTTTAGAAATGTTTTTTTTTTGCTGTAGCATGTTTTATGCATGCTACAGATGCACCACTTTACATGCACATTAAGGAAACCCCCAAGGCACTATATTTAAAGGATTTTTTTTATTTTAAATTGTTGCACCTTAAGCATAATTAAAATCACTGCTCCATTTTTTTTTATTTATTTATTTATTTTTGTCCCTCAGGGCAGTACCCAGACCCCCACACCCCTTTTTATGGCCAATTACTCGCATATAAGCTTTCAAAATGGGCACTTTTGGTTTTTCCTGTTTGGCTCCCATGGACTTCAATGGGGTTCGCTGTTCGGGTTAGAATATTTCCCCTATTCAGTTTTGCTGTGAACCAAACAGGGGGGGTGGGG
The DNA here is from genome assembly GCF_965119305.1 of Pelophylax lessonae. Taxonomy (NCBI): domain Eukaryota; kingdom Metazoa; phylum Chordata; class Amphibia; order Anura; family Ranidae; genus Pelophylax; species Pelophylax lessonae. The sequence continues at coordinate 31,120,700 of NC_138772.1, forward strand.
TGTCCAGCCCATCTCTACTGCAGTACACTTAGATGACACTGCTCTTTTTGTTCGTTGTGTCACCTGATTAGGACTGAAGGTTAATTTGTTTTATTTTTACAGTATACTGTATTTTGTATTGCTGTAATCATTTTTATATGAATAAATGGTTGTTGCATGAATCATCCAAATAAAAATTTACATTATTTTTGTATGGGGGGAAATTCGCTTTGACATACGAGTGCTTTGGATTACAAGCATGTTTCCAGAACAAATTATATTCACAATTCAGTACAATACAGTAGTATGAAATCACACTAGAACACATCTTTATTTGTAAAAAAAAAAATGTTATACAAATGATAAAAATAATGATAAATACTAACAATTTTTAAAAAAATTATAGAAACTTAACAAAATCATTTTTAAATGAATACATAGTTGTTGCACGAATCATCCAAATTTACATTATTTTTTATGGTGAAATTCACTTTGAGATACGAGTGCTTTGGATTAAAAGCATGTTTCCAGAAGGAATTATGCTCACAATTCACTACAATACAGTAGTATGAAATCACCCTGGAACACATCTTTATTTGTAAAAAACAAATGATAAAAATAATGATAAATACTATCAATTTAAAAAAAAATTATATAAACTTAACAAAATCATTTTTATATGAATAAATGGTTGCTGCAGGAATCATTCAAATTTCCATTATTTTTTATGTGGAAAATTGCTTTGATAAACGAGTTCTTTGGATTACAAGCATGTTTCCCGAACAAATTATGCTCACACTTCAAAGTTTTACAGTAGTATGAAATCACACTAAAATACATCTTTATTTGTAAAACAAAAATGTTATACAAATGTTAAAAATAATGAAAAATAATGATAAATACTATCAATTTTAAAAAAATTATAGAAAATTAAAATCATTTTTATATGAATACATGGTTTTTGCATGAATCATCCAAATCAACATTATTTTTTATGGGGAAATTTGCTTTGACATACGAGTGCTTTGGATTACAAGCATGTTTCCCGAACAAATTATGCTCACACTTCAAAGTTTTACTGTAGTATGAAATCACACTAAAATACATCTTTATTTGTAAAACAAAAATGTTATACAAATGATAAAAATAATGATAAAAATAATGATAAATACTATCAATTTAAAAAAATTTTTTAGAAAATTAAAATCATTTTTATATGAATACATGGTTTTTGCATGAATCATCCAAATCGACATTATTTTTTATGGGGAAATTTGCTTTGACATACGAGTGCTTTGGATTACAAGCATGTTTCCCGAACAAATTATGCTCACACTTCAAAGTTTTACTGTAGTATGAAATCACACTAAAATACATCTTTATTTGTAAAACAAAAATGTTATACAAATGATAAAAATAATGATAAAAATAATGATAAATACTATCAATTTAAAAAAAAATTATAGAAAATTAAAATCCTTTTATATGAATACATGGTTGTTGCACGACTCATCCAAATTGACATTATTTTTTATGGGGAAATTCGCTTTGATATACAAGTTCTTTGGATTACAAGCATGTTTCCCGAACAAATTATGCTCACACTTCAAAGTTTTACTGTAGTATGAAATCACACTAAAATACATCTTTATTTGTAAAACAAAAATATTATACAAATGATAAAAATAATAAAAAAAACTATAAATTTTAAAAAAAATTATAGAAACTTAAAATCATTTTTATATGAATAAATGGTTGTTGCAAGAATCATCCAAATTTATATTGTTTTTTTTATGGGAAAATTTGCTTTGATTTACGAGTGCTTTGGATTACAAGCACGTTTCCTGAACGAATTATGCTCACACGTTTTCACACTCAAGTTTTACTGTAGTACGAAATCACACTGGAATATATCTTTATTTGTAAAACAAATATGTTATACAAATGATAAAAATAATGAAAAATAATAATAAATACTATCAATTTAAAAAACAAATGATAAAAATAATGAAAAATAATAATAAATACTATCAATTTATAAAAAAATTATAGAAAATTAAAATCATTTTTATATGAATACATGGTTTTTGCATGACTCATCCAAATCGACAATATTTTTATGGGGAAATTTGCTTTGATATACGAGTGCTTTGGATTACAAGCATGTTTCCCGAACAAATTATGCTCGCACTTCAAAGTTTTACTGTAGTATGAAATTACACTAAAATACATCTTTATTTGTAAAACAAAGATGTTATACAATTGATAAAAATAATAATAAATACTATCAATTTAAAAAAAAAATTATAGAAACTTAAAATCATTTTTATATGAATACATGGTTGTTGCACGAATCATTCAAATTTCCATAATTTTTTATGTGGAAAATTGCTTTGATAAACGAGTTCTTTGGATTACAAGCATGTTTCCCGAACAAATTATGCTCACACTTCAAAGTTTTACTGTAGTATGGAATCACACTGGAATACATCTTTATTTGTAAAACAAAAATTTTATACAAATGATAAAAATAATGATAAAAATAATGATAAATACTATCAATTTTAAAAAAATTATAGAAAATTAAAATCATTTTTATATGAATACATGGTTGTTGCACGACTCATCCAAATTTACATAATTTTTTATGGGGAAATTCGCTTTGATATACCAGTGCTTTGGATTACAAGCATGTTTCCCGAACTAATTATGCTCACACTTCAAAGTTTTACTGTAGTATGAAATCACACTGGAATACATCTTTATTTGTAAAATAAAAATGTTATACAAATGATAAAAATAATGATAAATACTATCAATTTAAAAAAAAACAAAATTATATTAACCTGACAAAGTAAAGGCAATGGAGACTGAAAAGCAATTCACAATAGGCTAAAATATTTTACCTATGTTGTAACAATCCTTTACCAATCAATTGAGGGCTGCATCCTTCCTGAGTCTACAATTGTCAGTTTATTGCTTTGTTGCTTCACAAAGACCAGACAACCTTGAAAATGTAAAAACACAATAATAAAGGAAAAGTATCAGTGGAGATCTTGAAATTTTGTTTTGTGGAACAAGTGAAAAACATCACTCTTGAAACCAATGAAGATCAATAATTCTGCCAGTAGTCAAACACTAAGGCTAGTCATGAGTGGCGGGTTTAGGATACGCGAGGATGTGGCTTTATACTGTAATTGTTTTTTTATGTTTTGTACCTTCAAAACGCTTTCCAGATTTTATGAGCTGTGCATCTTTTGTTAACATTTCATTGTTATCAAACAATAGAAGAACAAAAGTCTATAACTGCTTGCCAACCGCATAACTTAGGTACGTGATCTGGCGCTTCCAGGTAGAGGGAAAGCGCCTGCTCTTATTTGACACAGCACAATCCGATCAGTGGGTGCCAGCCAATGAATGCCCACCAGCACCCACTGATCAGCGAGGGGAGACACAGAACATAGCTCTTTCTGTGAAAATAAGACAGAGCTCTGTTCTGTCAGCAGGGATGTGATGGATTTTCTATCCCTGCAAAGCAGGGAATAAAATCCATCACATCACTTGGCAAAAGCAGCACACATAGTACACACAAACACTGGCTAGACTCACATTTAATCCTTTGATCACCCTAGATGTTTAACCCCTTCCCAGCCAGTGTCATTATTACGGTGACAGTGCATATTTTTAGCACTGATCACTGTATTAGTGTCACTGGTTCCCACAAAGTCACAGTTCGTGTCAGACTGACCGCCACAATATCACAGTCCCACTATAAGTCACTGATTGCCCCCATTACTAGTATTAAAATAATAAATAAATTAAATATTGTAGAAATAGCTGCGCTAAGCACCAGAGAAATATTCCAAATAAATAATAATAAATATCATAAAAGCAGCTACACAAAAAAGATACTGATAAATTCTGTATACATATAATAAATGAAATACTGTAGCGCTAATCATAAAGAACAATTAATTAAATAAAGTCCATAAAAGTTGCTAAAATCCACGTGGTAATGTGAAGCCACATCAACAATCTTGAGTGTGAAAAGGTGCAATAGATCCGCCACCAACAGAGACATCCAAAATACCCTTACCAGATCTAAGGATCAGATAGGCCATAAACATCAGATGTAACAATCTGGGGAGCATCGATCCAATCGCACTGGACTATTCCACAAACTGCATTTCAACTCAAGCCTCTAAACTGCTATACGTTCCACTCTCATAAAAAGGAGGAAATAAAACACCTCATGGTGTAGTAAGTCAAAATAAATTTATTGTAACAAAAGAAAGAGACTCACATTGTATCTGAATGGCATCAGCGTGTATATACAGTTCATTCAGCGTGGTTCCGTTTCCAACCGAAAAGATGGTCGCTGTCGTCCTCAGCTGCGCACGCCTCCGGACATCCACCAATGAGAGTCCACCCAACGCGTTTCGTCACACGCAATGACGTCATCATTGTGTGTGACAAAACGCGTTGGGAAGACTCTCATTGGTGGATGTCCGGACGCATGCGCAGCTGAGGACGACGGCAGCCATATTTTCAGTCCCCAGATTGTTACATCTGATGTTTATGGCCTATCTGATCCTTAGATCTGGTAAGGGTATTTTGGAGGTCTCTGTTGGTGGCGGATCTATTGTACCTTTTCACACTCAAGATTGTCGATGTGGCTTCACATTACCACGTGGATTTTAGCAACTTTTTTATTTAATTAATTGTTCTTTATGATTCGCGCTACAGTCTTTCATTTATTAAATAAATAAAAAACAAAAAAAAACTATTCCAAATATTTGTCTAAGTCCGTGGTTGTGGTGAATTCCAATCACCAGTGTTCTATTGAATAGATGATCTCTGGCTGCAATGCTGTGGAACGGTTTGTCTGGTGATTTACCTTCCCTCTTGTGACTCCCCTTAAGGGTATGTGCTTACCTTGTGGAATGAGATCTTTAATCAATACCAGCCTGGATTTTCACTATGAAGCCCTGGATGATTTCTTCCGAGGTGTGAGTTCCCCCTGCAGCAGGTAATGTGCTCAGCCATTCACATGGGGAAAGAAATGAGAAGATCTATGGTGCAAATAACATTTGTATAAAAAATGGTTTATTTAAAAAAGATAAAAAACACTCACATAGTACTGGTGCTACAGCGCACCAGTCTATGCAAACGAATTCCAGAATAATGGGTTTGTGAACAATCAGTTCAAAGATGCCGCTCTTGCTACATGTATCAATGATTGCCTCGCTTACTGATACTATATTCACCGACAATAGCCTGGCCCCTCCCCTATGGGTGATGGCATCGGGACTGCGTGCATGCAGTCCCGGTGCCATCACACATAGGGGAGTCCCGGTGCCCCCATAGCAAGATGGCGGGGAGGGAGTAGCCAGGAGCGCTGTCAGCAGACCTGAGAAAGGGAGGATCGGGGCTGCTCTTGGCAAAACCAACTGCACAGAGAAGGTAAGTATAACATATTTTCTATTTAATACAAATAAAAATGTTCTTTTAGAATTAGGGGCGTAACTACAGGGGTTGCAGGGGTTGCAATTGCTACTGGGCCCCATGCTACAGGGGGCCTGTACGGCTCCCCTGTACACCTGGATAGGAGGGGCGGCGGGGGCAGCATGTAGAGAAATCACTGTCCTCCTTTTTCCTCCTGTAGCTGCAGGAGGAAAATGGAGGAGATTGGTTCCTCTGTATGCTGCCCCCGCCACTCCTCCTATCCAGTTCACTTGTATTCTGGTCAAACATAGAAGAAAGTGACCGCACTCCGAAAATTCAAATCAAAGAGAAGTAATTTTGTTCTTCATCACAGACATCAAAAATAAGACTGACGAGACATGGGACAATAAAGGTTGACGCGTTTCACGACACAAGGGGTCTCTTACTATGTTAGCGACCCCTTTATTGTCCCATGTCTCATCATTCTTATTTTTGACCATTTATCCGGATGGCGGATCCGACCTGCACCTGAATCATACCACACCTAGAGCGTTCCACCTGTGTTTGGATTCCAGCAGATTTCACTTGTGTTCTGCTGTCTCTGGGCCCCTGTGTGCTCCCCTGGTCCCCCCCCACTGTGCTGCCCCTGCCCCCCCCCCCCACTGTGTTCCCTCCTCTCTCCTGCCTGCTGCTACAGGGGATGTGTCACAATAGAGAACCAGGAAGGGGTCGGTAAATATGTAATTTACCAGCTCCTTCCTTTTCTGAATGGACAGAGTCATAGTCAGTGACATTATAAAAAAATAAAATAAAATGATAAAAAATAATACAATTAAAATAGCAAAAAATTAAAACTACTGACAGCAGTGGGTGAACTTCCAGGATCGCAAAGGTCACACTTGCGGCATTCCACCAACATCATGGGGAGGCCCAAAGATGGCAGGAAGGGAGCCCACTGCAGAACTTGTGAAAGGGTCCCGCAACGAGAGTAAAGGGCCCCAGGATCAGTGGGAAGAGCCCCAGGCTTGAAGGGAAGGGCCCCGGCCAGGGGTCCAGGGGGACCCTTCATGGTTTCTTGCACTGGGGCCCTGAAGGTTCTAGTTATGCCTCTGTTTAGAATCATTCTAAGTTTTTCAATGATTTTTTTTTTCTTTCTTTGAAAAAAATTAAAATAATCCGGCTAATAGGGGGGAATTTTTTTGGCACAAAAACAGATTCAGGATAGCTGAAAGGATCTTCTGTAACCTTTGGGAGCCATTTAAAGCCCATTGTAGCCTTAAAAAACTATCTTCATTTCACCTTCCGCAGTGACTCTAATGCATTTCATAAAGCAGGGAAATTTCATCAAAATCTTGAAATTTTAACCAATATTTTGGGTAAATGAAAGCTGTCAATTTTAATAATCCCAAGTTATGATGTGAAGGAAAGGGGCAAAATAGTACAAATTGCTCTGAAAGCAATTTTGTGAACTCAGTTTTGGTGGAACATTCCAGTCTTTGGTAGTTAATGATAACTATACTGGCTTCTGTTAGTAAATGTTCCCCGAACACCTCTGTTTGGGTATAGGGTCCCTACCCTAAGCAGGAGTGTCCCTATTCTAAATTTAGTTCTTTTAAACTGTAGGTAGCCTGCTTTGGGGGGAAAGTCCTTTGCAACAGAAGGTCCAAAAGTCTAAAATTGTATATCTCCCTGGTGAACCATTGGGAGGATAGCTGACAGCTGTGCATGCCAGTGGAGGGTATAAACATGCGGAGAACCCTTCTGGAAGTTCTCTTGCCTTCCAGGCTTTTCCTGGGGAGGATGTGTGTTCGGCCATTCTTTAAACCTCTCAGACCTACTACCTGAAACAAGGGACGGTGCTTGGAGGTGGGTAGGGGACGGAGACAAGGGGTGACTTGGGAGAAGGGAGTTCCTGCACCTATTCTCTGAGAAAAAAAAGCCCTGGGAACATCGCACACAACTAAGTAAAACGGTCAATACATGATGACATTTTTTTTTTTGCTATACATAGACAAATAACGTAGCACATTGCAATTTTTATATACACACATAGATGGGGTTAATTTATATATATAAAAATATACACCAATAACATATGGCATATTGCAATTCATATATATACAAAGATATAATCGAAGCACATTGCAGTATATGATATTAATGGTTTATAGTCTATCATAAAATCAATAATAATTGCAGAAGTTAAAATAAAAAACATATGTTTAAAATATAGCTGCATCCAACAAGCTTGACGCGTTTCATGGAGTTTCTCCACTTCCTCAGGAGCAGACGCATAATGCGTATCTACAAAAATATATAGATACCAATATAGTCCGGCGGTTATCCCAAACAATGGGGAGGGTGTAAAAGGGAGAAAATGGTATCCATCCCCGAAAGACTTAAATGCCGGCTTCAAGTTCAAAAAGTAATAAATGTGTAACTTTTATATATTTTGGATGATACTGTTACCATGAGTGAATATACCCAGTGACCATGGGTGACTTCCAAGAGACAAAGAATGAGTGCAGGTTAAAGAGGAAGTAAACAATCCTCTGCAACTTTTACCTATAGGTAAGCCTATGATAAGGGTTACCTATAGGTACTGTAAATATCTCCTAAACATGCACCGTTTAGGAGATATTTACCTTACATGCAGCCAGTGACATCACTGGCGCATGCGCTCTGAAGGAAGGGCCGCTGGTGCTGTTCCTTCCAAGCCCCGTGCCGTGACCGTCGGCTCCCGCGCGCGTGCGCGGGAGTGACGTCACAGCGGCTCCGGCCAATCAGATGGGCGGATGCCACGATCCCGGAAGACGGGCGACTGAATATGTCGCCCGTCATACAGGTAAGCGGGCGGCACGGCGGGGGCTCGTTCTAAGGTAAGTATTTCATAATGAGCTAGTATGCGATGCATACTAGCTCATTATGCGTTTGTCTTTCAGGTTGAAAAAAATATATATTTATTTTTATGGGTTTACAACCTCTTTAAAGGATATACAGATTAAACCATAACCCAAGTGCAAAAAAAAAGGAAATTAACTTAGTACGTTAATTGTTGCATGGAACCCACCATGCAATTTCCCCTCTGGGGAGGCAAAAGTTAAGAAAGACTCATTACTGAAGAAACCCTATAGGCAAATAAGCCCCCGGAGTGATTGCCTTGTATTCCCACATAACAAAACCAGGATCCAAGTGTGGTGTGCAATGTACCAAGAACAGGAAGCTTGAAAGACTGTCCCAACTGGGGGAAATACACTGCTACACATTTTGAGGCAGTAGCTTAGCGTTGTCAGCCTGAAACGGGAAGTGTTTTTACTCATACCTCCCAACTTTCTGAGATGGGAATGAGGGATACCTATTAGTAAAAGTATGTAGGCATCAAACACACCCCCTGCCACGTCCCCCTTAAAGGAGAATTATTAAAAGAAAATCATTAGCTAAACCCACAAATGATTTTATTACCATTTTTTTTTTCTTTTATACATGCTTTTAACCACTTTACCACCGGAGGATTTTGCTGTCTTACGTCCAGGCCACGTTTTGCGATTCGGCACTGTGCGACTTTAACTGACAATTGCTCGGTCATGCAACGCCGTACCCAAACGAAATTTACGTCCTTTTTTTCCCACAAACAGAGCTTTCTTTTGGTGGTATTTGATCACCTATGCGATTTTTACTTTTTGCGCTATAAACAAAAAAAGAGCGACAATTTTGAAAAATAACAATATTTTTCAAATTTTTTTATATGAAATTCCCCCAAAAAAATGTAAAAATCTAAATTTTTTATCATTTTAGGCCAATTTGTTTTCTCCTACATATTTTTGGTAGCGTATATTGATTGGTTTGCGCAAAAGTTATTGCGTTTACTAACTAAGGGAAAGATTTCTGTCATTTTTGGTGTTTTTTTTTTTTTTTAACGAGTAATGGCAGCGATCTGCGATTTTTTTGCGGGACTGCGACATTGCAGCGGACAGATCGGACCCTTGACTGACATTTTTGACACTTTTGGGGGTACCAGTGACATTACTACAGTAATCAGTGCTATAAATATGCACTGTTACTGTAAAAATGACACTGGCAGGGAAGGGGTTAATTTTTATTGGAGAGGGAGGGGTTAATGTATGCCTGGTGCTTACTAACATGTGTGGGGGGAGGTGACTGTGTGACACAGGGACAGATCGCAGGTTCAGCTATGCTGAACCCTGCAATCTGTCCCTGCCTGTCACTTAGGAGATCCGCCCTCTTTGTTTACACAAGCAGGCGGATCTCCACATTCGATTCCCCGACGATCGGGGAAGAGCAGCGGCGATCACCGCCGCTCCTCCCCTGGCCCGACTCCCGCTGTGACTGAATACAGCAGGAGGGAGCCTCTGGCGGCGCGCGCGCGCCGCCGAGAGAGGGGAATGTCTGGCGACGTAGGTCTACGTCGTCAGACGTTATCGAGCCACTTTGCCGCAGTAGCAGCTCAGTGAGCAGCGGTAAAGTGGTTAAAGGAGAATTATTAACCTCCCCCCGTCCGCGCTACAGCCTATATACGGCTGCAGCGCGGACTCGAATTTTCGGGAGGCCGTTTTTAAACGGCCTCCCAGTGACACGCCCCCAGCGCGCTCCCGCGAGCGCGCTGCGGGGAAAATCTGTGTCGGCCGTGTCCCTTGGACACAGCCGATCACAGATCGTGGTGAATGGCCAATCACAGCGGCCATTCACCACGTGATCTGGCCGTCCAATGAGCGATGATCTCATATGTAAACATATGAGATCATCTCTCATCGCCGGCGCTCCTTCCTCACACGGAGCCTGCAGTGTGAGGAAGGAGGGGGAGCCGACAGCCGCTGGGGACACACAGCAATGTAATCAGGGCACCGATCACCAGTGCCCTGATTACTAAAAGGTAAAGACACACACACAGTGCCCCCACATCAGTGCCCACAGTGCCCGCCATCAGTGCCCCCCATCAATGCCCACAATCAGTGCCCATAGTGCTGCTAGTCAGTGCCCATCAGTGCCTGCTCATCTAGGCACTGATGAGCACTGACTGGCAGCACTATGGGCACTGAGTGTGGGCACTGATGGTGCTGCCCATCAGTGCCGCTCATCAGTGCCACCCGTCAGTGTCCAGTGCCATCCGCCAGTGCCCATCAGTGCCGCCTATCAGTGCCCATCAGTGCCGCCTCTCAGTGCCCAGCAGTGCCACCTGTCAGTGCCCAGCAGTGCCGCCTCTCAGTGCCCAGCAGTGCCGCCTCTCAGTGCCCAGCAGTGCCGCCTCTCAGTGCCCAGCAGTGCCGCCTATCAGTGCTCATCAGTGCCGCCTCTCAGTGCTGCCTCTCAGTGCCGCCTCTCAGTGCTCATCAGTGCGGCATATTAGTACCTCCTCATCAGTGCCCATAAGTGCCACCTCATCAGTGCCCATAAGTGCCACCTCATCAGTGCCCATCAGTGCAGCCTATCAGTGCCCATCAGTGCCGCCTCATCAGCGCACATCAGTGAAGGAGAAAAATTTATTTTCAAAATTTACTCGCAGAAAATAAGAAAAACTTTTTTTTTTTTTTCAAAATTTTTTGTCTTTATTCTTTTTTTTTGTAAAAAATAAAAAACCCAGAGATGATTAAATACCACCAAAAGAAAGCTCTATTTGTGTGAAAAAAATGATAAAAATTTCATATGGGTACAGTGTAGCATGACCGCGCAATTGTCATTCAAAGTGTGACAGCGCTGAAAGCTGAAAATTGGCCTGGATGGGAAGGGTGTTTAAGTGCACAGAAGGCAAGTGGTTAAAAGAAAATCGTTAGCTAAACCCACAAGTGTTTTTTTTACCGGTTTTTTTTTTTTTTTTCTTTTATACATGCTTTTAAAATTTACAAATGCAGCAATTTAGACATTGGATGAAAGGTTTAGCACTGGGAAACACTTTTTGAAAAACTTTTTGGATTTTATATACAAATATATAGATCAGACCAAAATGAGGGACAAATGTGGAGGAAAGAGGGACTTTGTTCCGAATCAGGGACAGTCCCTCGAAGTCAGGGACAGTTGGGAGCTATGTCTTACTGGCAGGTTCTCAGGTAAGAAACTTTGCAAAACATTAGAAAAAGAATATTTACTTAAGAAAACTGTACACATACTGAGAGATAAATTGTGGGTTCACTTACACTTCAAAAGTCATTAGGTTCTATAAAGCGGAACTTCGCTCTCTCAATCAATCATTTTTAATCCTTTTAAAATAGATTGATATAAGAACTTATATCATATTTACTTGATTTAACCACTTGCCGACCAGCGGTCGCAGATATATGGCGGCAGATTGGCAGGATCTCGCGAATCGCTGTACCTGTACAGTGATTTGCGGTAGCGATCATGGGGGCGCCCGCCCATTCGCCAGTAGGGAAGCTGATCTGCGGGGGCCGGCGGCCACGTTTGCCACCGGGCACCCGCGATTGCTCCCCATGGAGACAGAACGGCAGTCTGCTGCAGGGCCATCTTACCGAACGGGCATGCTAGGCAGTTGCCTGGGGGCCCCACTTGCCCAGGGGGCCTCACCTGTCCAGCGACCCAGTGTCAATAGTACAGTAACAGTGCATATTTTTAGTAATGTCACCGGTCCCCCCCAAAAGTGTCAAAAATGTCAGTTAGGGGTCCGATCTGTCTGCTGCAATGTCGCAGTCCCCTAAAAATCGCTGATCGCTGCCATTACTAGTAAAAAAAAAAAATACATAAATAAAAATGACATAAATCTTTCCCCTAGTTTGTAGACGCGATAACTTTTGCACAAACCAATCAAAATACGCTTATTGGGATTTTTTTTTTAACAAAAATATGTAGCAGAATACAAATTGGCCTGAAATTATGAAAAAAATGTATTTTTATTTTTTTTTTATTTTGGGAATGTTATATAGCAGATAGTGAAAAATATTGCTTTTTTTTGTTTGTTTTCTGAATTGTCGCTCTTTTTGTTTCTAGCGCATGTAGCACCCTCCTAGTTAGATAGGGGCTAGGTAAAAGCATATGTTTGCTCCTGCTGCTTATCAGGGGAGCCTGATCTGTTAGTTTGACTGTCACATGTTTCCAGGTGTGATTCACTGGGTCTGAGGGAGTGTCCCCGCTGCATTCAATGAGGGAGCTTGTTGGACAGTGGAGGAAACCCAGCCAGTGACGCATCAGCTTTTGTGAGAGTCCCCAGTGGGAGGGCATTTTTGCAATGCATCCTGGGATTGTTCATAAAAGCGGAGGGGGCATGTGGCAGGGCGTCTTTGCGGGAAGCAGAGTCCCAGGAGGAGGTGGACGGCTGTCTCTCCTCCTGCAGGTGTGAGGAAGGTGGTTCAGGCAGTCGGCCTAGTGAACCAGGTGTGGAGCTGAGCTGCAGAGGATTCAGTGTGTTGACAGTGGAGATGGTGGCAGGGTCTCTCGGGAAAATCAGTGTCACGAGAACTCAGGGATTTGCCACAGGGTCTGCCTAGGAAAGGGGACCACTCCAGTCAGGGGATCAAGGAGCCAGCTCACCCAGGAAGCTTGACAGTAAAGGGGGTGCCGTGTAATTGACCCTGAAGAATAGGAACAAAGGGGGTGCCAGGAAGGGCCCTGAAGATTGTTCTGCAGCACAGTACAGATACCTCAGGAAGTTCAATTAATTCTACTTCACTGCTTATGACAAGGTGAAGCAGCGGCCTAACCTTGACTATCGTTATACAGTGCTACTCAGCGTTTCTCAGCCTTAACCACTTGCCGACTGCCGCACGACTATATACTGCGGCAGTCAGCCCCCTACAGGCAAAGTGACGTACCAGTAGGTCGCTTGCCTACGAGCCTATAGGGGGCAAGCAAGCGCCGCTGGCGGCGCGCTCCCGCCCCCACTCGTTCCCTGCCATCCCGGCGCGTGTGACCGGCGGCTCCGATGTCCGCCGGCCACTCACGATCTCCCTCAGGAGAGGGAGAAAGGCAGACGGCTGATGTGAACACAGCCGTCTTTCATTCTCCCTTAGATCATGACAGAGGCTATGCGATACTGTTATGTAGGATCGTATGTCTCTGTTATGATCTAACAAGCCACGCCCCCTGACAGTTAGAATCACACCCCTAGGGACAAACTTAACCCCTTGATCACCAATAAAGTTAACCCCTTCCCTACCAGTGTCATTTTGACAGTAACAGTGCATATGCATAGCACTGATTACTGTAGTAATGCCACTGGTACCCCCAAAAGTGTCAAAAATGTCAGTCAGGGGTCCGAACTGTCGCAATGTCACAGTCCCGCAAAAAAAAAAAAAAAAAAAAAATCGCAGATCGCCGCCATTACTAGTTAAAAAAAAAACAATAAAAATGACATAAATCTTTTGCGCAAACCAATCAAAATACGCTTATTGCGATTATTTTACCAAACATATGTAGCAGAAAACAAATTGGCCTAAAATGTTAAAAAATTTTGATTTTTACATTTTTTTGGGGAATTTCATATAAAAAAATGTGAAAAATATTGTTATTTTTTCAAAATTGACGCGCTTTTTTTTGTTTATAGCGCAAAAAGTAAAAATCGCACAGGTGATCAAATACCACCAAAATAAAGCTCAATTTGTGGGGAAAAAAAATCAATTAATATTTAGTTACAGCGTCACAGCGCAATTGTCAGTTAACCTCCCTGGCGGTATGATTATTTTGGATTTTAGGTGCTGAAAGCGGTACCATTATTTTGCATGTAATTCTTGTGAATGAGCAGCCCAAACCAACTGTATACATTTATTATATATATATATATATATATATATATATATATATATATATATATATATATATATATATATAATGTATACAGTTGGTTTGGGCTGCTCATTCACAAGAATTACGTGTATATATATATATATATATATATACGTGTGTATATATATATATATATATATATATATATACATATATATATACATATATATATATATGTATATATATATATATATATATATATATATATATATATATATATATATATATATGTGTGTGTGTGTGTGTGTGTGTGTGTGTGTGTGTGTGTGTGTGTGTGTGTGTGTGTGTATATATATATATATATATATATATATATATATATATATATATGTATATATATATATATATATATACATATGTTTACATAAAAAGTACAGTAAAACTGCAGGAAAGGGCACTGGGGGGCAATGTAATGTGATTTTATTTTATTTTGAACGGTATCAGTGTGTTTGGTGCATTTTACATTTGAATTTGCCGCCGGTGTTGTAAAATTTTGTCGGACCCGTGAAAAAATCGGACCTCGTCACTTCTGGTGACAGAGCATCACAAAACAGCTGATAGGAGTCGTCCGTGCGCATGCGCAGAAGACATTTTTCGAGGTTTGGAAAAATTATAACAGAGAGCGGACAGCTGATTGAGAGAAGGCGGGGCTGAGGTGCGACGGAGGACACCGCCGCGTCATCGAGACATTAGGGAGGGAGGCACATATGCAGAGCTGGCGGAGGAGGTGGGACGGAGGTGCGGCCGTGTAATATATGCAGGGCTTAAGCGACTCCTTGTCTTATTATCTTTAGTAATTATCGTATTATTTATCCTTCGGATTTCATTACATTTAGTATTTCTATAATACAAAATAAGAAATAATAAATGTAATGAAATCCTAAGGATAAATAAGTCGCTAAAGTCCTGCATTTATTACACGGCCGCACCTCCATCCCGCCTCCTCTATTCAGCTCTGCAGATGACGCGGCGGTGTCTTCCGTCCCACCTCAGCCCCGCCTTCTCTCATTCAACTGCCGGCTCTGTGTTATAAGTTTACCAAACCAAGATAATGTCTTGTGCGCATGCGCACTTGAGACTCCCATAACCGGAAGTGACGAGGTCCGATTTTTTCACGGGTCCGAGAAAATTTTAGAACACCGGTTCCACCCCCCGGCGGACGTCACGTCGCCGGAGACGGAAGCCGGGGCTCGAAGACGATCGGGAGGAAGCTCCGCCGCCGCAACCCGCCCGCAGTCTTCGCTGGATCCCGGAGAAAAGGTAAGTAAAACCTCCTCCAGCATCCAGCGATCTTCTTACCGCTTTTGGCACTAAAATCTTACCCCGAGTCACACTCTGGAATACCGCTAGGAAGGTTAAAGTAACGCAGCGCCAAATCTCCAAAAATGGTCTGGTCATTAACCACTTTACCACCGGAGGATTTTGCTGTTTTTTGCGATTCGGCACTGTGTGACTTTAACTGACAATTGCGCAGTCGTGCGACGCCATACCCAAACTTAATTTACGTCCTTTTTTTCCCACAAATAGAGCTTTCTTTTGGTGGTATTTGATCACCTGTGCGATTTTTACTTTTTGCGCTATAAACAAAAAAAGAGCGTAAATTTTGCAAAAACAACAATATTTTTCACATTTTTTTATATGAAATTACCCCACAAAAAATGTAAAAATCTAAATTTTTTAACATTTTTGGCCAATTTGTTTTCTGCTACATATGTTTGGTAAAAAAAATTGCAAAAAGCGTATTTTGATTGGTTTGCGCAAAAGTTATTGCGTTTACTAACTAAGGGAAAGATTTCTGTCATTTTTGGTGTTTTTTTTTTTTAACGCGTAATGGCGGCGATCTGTGATTTTTTTTTTTGCGGTACTGCGACATTGCGGCGGACAGATCGGACCCTTGGCTGACATTTTTGACACTTTTGGGGTTACCAGTGACATTACTGCAGTAATCAGTGCTATACATATGCACTGTTACTGTAAAATTACACTGGCAGTGAAGGGGTTAACTTTATTGGGGAAGGAGGGGTTAAGTGTGTCCCTAGGGGCGTCCTTTTTACTGTGATTGGCTGTGGCTTGAGGTGTAGGAGCAGTGATCAACGGTCCTACATAGTATGATCACCATTCCTACACAGGGGAGAATGACAGGCGGCTTGTTTACATCAGCCGCCTGCCTTTCTCCCTCTGCACCGACGATCGGCGAGTGACCGGCGGACATCGGATCCGCCGGTCACACACACGGACTTTCTAGGGAACGAGCCGGGGCGGGAGCGCGCCTCCGCGGGCGCGCGCTCGCCCGCTATTGGCTCCCAAGCAAGTGACAGGCTAGTGACGTATATATATACGTCACTTTGCCTTGCTGGGGCTGACTGCCAACGTATATAGTCGTGCGGCGGTCGGCAACCGGTTAAGGGAGAAAAATCCTTCCGCTCCAGGAAAACTTTTTTTTTTTTTACATTTCTTCAGTTACTTCCTGGTTTCTTGCCTAGGCAAATGATGTCATACATCCCAAGAGTCTTCACAAGGGCCGAGAAGGGGTTTTCTCAGCTAAGCACACTCTCCTGCCTGCAAGCCTTAGCTAAGGGTAGATGGATTCCAGGAAGTAAATGCTACATGAATCATCTGCCCTTACTCAAGATGGCTGTGGCCGGAAATGCTAAGAGGGCGTTTTTTCAAAGTGATTTCTCAGCAAAATAAAGCATGAAGACATGGATAGATGGGTGGCTTTGCTTTGAATATTAAAAATGTATTAAATAGTGTTTTTGGCTTGTGGTGCGCAGGTGCAGGGTAGTTACCATCCATCACTCAAACCAAAAATGTAAGTTTTTTTTTTTTTTTTGTTTTTTATTTATTTATTTATTTATTTATTTATTTATTTATTTTGTTTTGACCTTCAATGGGAATAAAACAAAGTAGAATTCATTTTTTTGCTTCCATATTATCCTACATTTTCCTTCATTAGTTAGTTCTATAGAATATACCATTATATTACTGCATAAAAAATAATTTATGGCCGGCTCCTCTAGTGTCTTCCAGGCGGATAATATAGCCAAGTCATATTTCCCAGCTTTCCTGGCCACAGAGCACCCCAGAGACTCCCTGTGTCCTTGCTGGATTTTACTGACTCAACAAAGTCGGGATAATAAATGCTCTGCAGTGATATTTATATGCATTGCATTAGCTAGATTGCCTTGCTGGGCTCTTCGTCTCGTTGGTGAATTCAGAAAGAATGTTAATTTCTATCTCAAGCGTTATTCAGCATTCCTTCATTTAAATTGGTTTTAGGGTGGAACCCGTAACAAAATTAATAGGTCTCATTTCTCTGAAATTTTGGCAAAATGTTGGCACTCAACTAAATGCATTGGAGTCAATAGAGGAGGCAAAATTAAAGCAGTTTGGGCAATTAGTAAAGGGCTGGTTCACACCAGATGCGTTTTTAACCACTTCAATAATGGGCACTTTCACCCCCCTTCCTGCCCAAGCCAAATGAAACACTGTACCCAAATTAAATTGTTATTATTTTTTGAGACAGAGTATTCTCGTGGTGGTATTTAACCACTTCTGGACCGGAAGATTTTCCTGCTTAATGACCAGGCCCTATTTTGCGATTCGGCACTGCGTGATTTTAACAGACAATTGCGCGATCATGCGACGCTGTACACAAATAAAATTGATGTTTTTTTTCCCCCACAAATAGAGCTTTCTTTTGGTGGTATTTGATCACCTGTGCGATTTTTATTTTTTGCGCTATAAACAAAAAAATAGCAACAATTTTGAAAAAAAAAAAAAACTATATTTTTCACATTCTGCTATATAACATTCCCATAAAAAATTTAATAATCAAAATGTTTTAACATTTTAGGCCAATTTGTTTTCTGCTACATATTTTTGGTTAAAAAAAAAACGCAATAAGCGTATTTTGATTGGTTTGCGCAAAAGTTATCACATCTACTAACTAGGGGAAAGATTTATGTCATTTTTATTGTTATTTTTTTTTTTTTTACTAGAAATGGCGGCGATCTGCGATTTTTAGCGGGAATGTGACATTGCGGCGGACAGATCGGACCCCTAACTGACATTTTTGACACTTTTGGGGGGACCAGTGACATTACTACAGTAATCAGTGCTACAAATATGCTGTAATAATGACACTGACAGGGAAGGGGTTAACAGTATAGGTGATCAAGGGTTTAAATGTGAGCCTAGGGGAGGGATTCTAACTGTGGTGGGGCGTGACTCCGGAGATGACCATAGAGACCTGTGATCCTATATAGAAGGATCACATGAGCTCTGTGATCATTTCAGGGAGAAGGGCGGTCGGCTGTGTCTATTACAGCCGATCGTCCTTCTCTCTCTGCGGGGGCGATCACGGGTGTCAGACGACAATCGGAGCCGCCTGAAACCTGCAGCGGCTTTCCCGCTGACGATTGGGGGTGGGAGCGCGCCGCTGGCAATGCGCACTCACCCCCTAGTTCCTCCCAGGCGAGCGACGTAGACGTTTTGTCTGTACGAGCCAGCCTGCCGCAGTACATATAATGTACACTACATAGTTACATAGTATGTGAGGTTGAATAAAGACAATAGTCCATCCAGTTCAACCTGTGTAGGTGTGTGTGGCTGTAATCATCTAACATAGCCCTTAATCTCCTGATCCTTGAGATGTAAGTCTAAGAGTCTTTTGAAAGCCACCATACTGCCCGCAGAAACCACCTCTTGTGGTAGAGAATTCCACAATCTTGTAGCCCTCACAGTAAAGAACCCTCCACATTGCCTGAGGTTAAAACGCTTCTCCTCTAATCACATTGTATGCCCTCTTGTCCTCATGCAATCCCTACGACTGAACAGCTTTTTTTCTAAGCTGAGATCCCCATTGAGATATTTATAAATTGCTATCATGTCCCCCCTCAGGCGTCTCTTCTCCAGGGAGAATAAATCGAGCGATTGCAGACGCTCTTCATAGTTATGGTCCTCCAATCCCCTAATCAGTTTAGTTGCCCTTCTCTGGACTCTCTCCAGCTCCAACACATCCCTCCTGAGGACTGACGACCAGAACTGGACAGAATACTCCAGATGCGGTCAGACCAGAGTTTTATAAAGTGGAAGGATTATAGTCTTATCTCAGGAATACATCCCTTTCTTTATGCATGCTAATATTCTGCTGGCTTTGGAAGCTGCCGCTTGACATTGCATGCTATTGCCTAATCTATCATCAACCAAGACTCCCAGATCTTTCTCCATTTTTGATTCCCCCAAGGGTTCCCCTCCTAACGTGTATTGTGTTTTTATGTTTTTAGTCCCCAAGGGCAAAACCTTACACTTCTCCACGTTAAACCTCATTTGACATGTCGTTGCCCACTCCGTTATTTTGTCCAGGTCATTCTGAAAGATATCTGCTTCATGCTGTGCAGTTATTGCCCTGGCCAATTTTGTGTCATCTGCAAAAGCTGATATAGAACTACTGATCCCGTCCTCAATGCTGTTTATGAATAAATTGAACAAGGTTGGTCCCAGGACTGAGCCTTGGGGGACCCCGCTTACTACCTCAGACCAGTCTGAGTATGCGCTGTTTATTACCACCCTTTGGACACGCCCTTTTATCCAGTTCCGTATCCAAGAGCAAACCCTGCTGTCGATACCTGCAGACCTTATTTTATAAATTAAGCGCTTGTGGGGAACTATATCAAACGCCTTAGCGAAATCCAGGTACACCACATCCACTGGTCTCCCCCTATCCAGCTCACAGCTTACCTCCTCGTAGAATGTTAAGAGATTGGTTTGACAAGAACGCCCATTTGTAAACCCGTGCTGATTATTGCTGATGATGTTGTTGTCTTTAGCAAACTCTACGATATAGTCCCTTATCATCCCCTCCAGAAGTTTACATACTATTGATGTCAAACTGACAGGCCTATAATTTCCCGAGATATGCCTCTGCCCCTTTTTAAATATCGGAATCATGTTAGCTTTCCTCCAATCCCCTGGTACATCTCCTGTCCTAATACTGTCAGCAAAGATCAGGAACAGTGGTCTAGATATAACCTTACTGAGTTCCTTGAGTACTCTCGGATGTACGCCATCCGGGCCTGGTGATTTATTTGTGTTAAGTTTATCCAGCCTTTCCCTGTAAGCGGGCCGGAAGTGGTTAAAGCAGTTTGGGTGGTTTCTTAGGACCACTCTATGGGCAGTTATTAAAGAGCTGGTTCACACCAGAGGCAGTCCAGTGCGTTTTTAACCACTTCAATGCTGGACACTTTCACCCAAGGCCATCTTACAGAATGGGCACGCTGGGCAGTTGCCCGGGGGCCCCACTTGCCCGGGGAGGAGCCCCACCTGCCCAGCAACCCAACCCCAGCCAAGCATTAGTCCCAATTCCCGTGTGCATCCCGCCGCCGAACAGGTGGCAATCGCCTGTCAGCCCTGCGCTGCTGTCAGGCCCCTTAGGCCACGGAGGGGAGTCCACAACTGCAGGAATGCCTGTCCACCGAACAGGCACACATAGGACAGTCGAATCTGACTCTCGTCCGTGTGTGTGTTCATCCGACCCAGCCGCCAAACGTGGAAGCTGTTATTAGCCTGGCACTGCTGTACCAATAAATATTGCCTTATCGATAATTAGCATTTTTATTCTCGTGGGTGATTGTGTAGGCGGGGCCCCAGTGCACTGCATTGCCCGGGGCCCTTTAATGCTCTTAAGATGGTACTGCTTTCACCCTCTTCCTGCTCAAGCCAAATGTAACACTGTACCCAAATTAAATTGTTATCATTTTTTTGAGACAGAGTATTCCTGTGGTGGTATTTAATCACCTTTGGGGTTTTTATTTTGTAGCACAATTCCCAGCCGTTTTGCTGGATGTGGGTCCGCCTGGATTACCGGTAGCAACAACAGCACATTTAAGCATGTTCTCCAAGTGTGAACACTGAGACAATGACCAGTGCAATATCTTTGGGTTTTTGTATTTATTTGATAACTTGGATAGGAGAAGGGATGAGTGGGATACTCCTTTGGCTCAACTATGCACAAATTGCTAGGGACAATTGAAAATGCCTATTGGCGCTGACTTGACGCTGGCTGGATGCCGGTCAACGCCTTTTTAACGCTGGCTTGCTGCCTGACTGCTTTCCTTAATGAAGAAGTCCTCTTTGAGCTCCCTTAAGCACTCCTTGCTGAGGTAGCTACATGTATACTCTGCTGCACTGCTGAACACTTCAGGGCCCACACCGGCGTCCCCTTTCCTCTCTCTTATCTTCAGGGCTTGGACACTGGCACCCCCTTTCTCTAAGCCTTCTCTACTGGTTAGCTGGCTCCCGGATCCCTTTGACCTTCTGGAGTGGTCCCCTATCCTAGGCAGACCCCTGGGCGGTTTCAAGTACTCACAACACTGTTTTTCCCCGAAACTTCTACCCAGCAGCTCCACTCGGTCCACAGCACTCTGGATCCCTCTCTCTGCAGCTCAGCTCAACCTCCGTCCTCTAGGCCGACCCCCCAGGACACCTTCTCTAGCACTGACAGGAGGAGAGACAGCTGTCAGCCTCCTCCTGGGACTCTGCTTCCCACCAAAGACACCCTGTCACATGCTCCCCTCAGACTTATAACTTATCCCAGGGTGCATTGCGGCAAACTCCACCCAAGGCTTTAAGCCCTGGTGTGCTATTGGCTAGGTTTCCTCCACTGTCCAATAAGAGCCCTCATTGGAAGACTGGAGACTCCCCAGACTCAACAGATCACAACTGGAAACATGTGACAGCCTAACTAAATGATCAGCCCCCCCTGATAAGCAGACAGGGCCACATATATGCTTTTTCCTAGCACCTACCTAGGAGGGTGCTACAATTGATTATTTTGCTATATAAACAAAAAAATCCTAAAAATTCTGAAAAAAAAAACACAATTTGTTTCTGTTATAAAATTTGGCAAATAAATAATCTTTCTTCATACATTTAGGCCAAAATGTATTCTGCTATTTTTTTTGGTAACAATAACCCTAATCAGTGTTTATTATTTAGTATAATGGAAAGAAAGCAAGCGCTGTGGGACACCTCCATGGGAGGCCGGATGTAGCAAATATTAACAATGATCAGACAATGAAATAGATCAAGGATTAAAAATTGTCTGAATAAATTATGAATATAAAATTTAAAACAATCATGTACATGGGGGAACATGGAAGATATTCTAGTCCATAATAGTATGTAGAAGTCCCGGGGAAGGTACAGCCCTTCCTGCAGACCACCGGA
The DNA here is from genome assembly GCF_965119305.1 of Pelophylax lessonae. Taxonomy (NCBI): domain Eukaryota; kingdom Metazoa; phylum Chordata; class Amphibia; order Anura; family Ranidae; genus Pelophylax; species Pelophylax lessonae. Next base: position 31,143,101 of record NC_138772.1, read on the forward strand.
CTGACCTTGAGCCTATGAGTACTTACCCTATGTGAGTTATGATTGTTGTACGCTTCCTTGGCATAAATAATACTGCACTTAGAGGCGCTCTGCTTCTTTCTTCATAGTGTATATTATTTAGTCTGTAGGAAAGTTATAGAGTCCAAAAACTTTGGTATATACACTATATTACCAAAAGTATTGGGACGCCTGCTTTTACACACACATGAACTTTAATGGCATCCCAGTATTAGTCTGTAAGGTTCAATATTGAGTTGGCCCACCCTTTGCAGCTCTAACAGCTTCAACTCTTCTGGGAAGGCTGTCCACAAGGTTTGTGTCCATGGAATGTTTGACCATTCTTCCAGGAGTGCATTTAAGAGGTTGGGCACTGATGTTGGACGAGAAGGTCTGGCTTTTAGACTCCACTCTAATATGCATTGTTACTGTTCTAATGACACTGGCAGGGAAGGGGTTAACACCAGGGGCAATCAAAGGGTTAAATGTGAGCCTAGGAGGTGCTTTCTAACTGTGTGAGGGATGGGCTTGCTGCCTAAACGCAGAGACCTGTGTTCCTAAATAAGAGGATCCCTGTGTTCATTACTGACAGAACAGCGGTCTGCTGTGTTTACAACCCTGTTCTCTCTCCATGGGGAGAGATCGCGGGTGCCAGGCGGCAGTCGCGGACACCGACACACTGATCAGCTTCCCCTGTGGCGAATAGGCACGCGCCCGCGCCCCCGCTAGTGGTCCCGTGAAACGGCGTACAGGTACGTTGTTTCGCAGGACAGAGCCGACCTGCCGCAGTAAAACTATGGCCACTCGTCGGCAAGCGGTTAATGCCCATGTGTCACTGGGCAGCCGATGTCTCTGAGCTGAGAGCGGGCTGCCAGCACAGAGACTGAGCTTTGAAAGACACTCTTGTCAGCCATTAGGACCGGCTCCTGATCATGAGATCCCTGTAACAGCCAATCACAGTGATTATGTAATCGGCCAATCTTTCATTCCCCCAAACTACCCCCTCCCCTGGCATTCAACACTTTTTAAAAGGGATGCTGGATCGGACAGGAAGGAGTTACGTTGCATATTTTATTTATTTATTTGTTTGAAGCGGTTGTATCCCCTGAGAAAAAAAACCCTGCAGGACAATGGCATAATGTGCTAGTATGCATCGCATATATTGCAAATATTGCCCTGCTAAGATTTGCATAGATTGTTTGTGACTCAATGCGATTTGAACTCTGGAACTCTGCTAAGGGGTCCACATTATCTGGTCCATTCTCATTATTATGACTGGTCATGTGTCCATGTCCTATCCTGAAGCTACCTCTCTTGACAGTTACATATAATAGAAGAAGTGGATTTTCATGTTTGTGGAGTTGGTCATGTGTATCCAGCCAGCTGGGGGAATATCCATCCAGGAGGATCTTTCCAGCGCATTTATCATACCTTCTGGTAAGAGGCCATTATGTGTCATTAACCGGTTGCCGACCGCCGCACAACTATATACGTCGGCAGTCAGCCCTGGCCAGGCAAAGTGACGTATATATACGTCACTAGCCTGTCACTTCCTTGTGAGCCAATAGCGGGCGAGCGCGTGCCCGCGGAGGCGCGCACCCGCCCCGGCTCGTTCCCTGGGAAGTTAGTGCGTGTGACTGGCGGACCCGATGTCCGCCGGTCACTCGCGATCGTCCTCCGTGAAGGGTGAAAGGCAGGTGGCTGATGTAAACAAGCCGCCTGTCATTCTCCCCTGTGTAGGAATGGTGATCATACGGCTCTCCTATGTAGGACCGTTGATCTCTGTTCCTACACTAGTAGCCATGTCCAATCACAGTAAAAAGCACGCCCCTAGGGACACACTTAACCCCTCCTTCCCCAATAAAGTTAACCCCTTCCCTGCCAGTGTCATTTTGCAGTAACAGTGCATATATATAGCACTGATTACTGCAGTAATGTCACTGGTAACCCCAAAAGTGTCAAAAATGTCAGTCAAGGCTCCGATCTGTCCGGCGTAATGTCGCAGTACCGCAAAAAAATCGCAGATCGCCGCCATTACGCGTTAAAAAAAAACACCAAAAATGACAGAAATCTTTCCCTTAGTTAGTAAACGCAACAACTTTTGCGCAAACCAATCAAAATACGCTTTTTGCGATTTTTTTTACCAAACATATGTAGCAGAAAACAAATTGCCAAATTGGCCAAAAATGTTAAAAAATTTAGATTTTTACATTTTTTGGGGGGAATTTCATATAAAAAAATGTGAAAAATATTGTTGTTTTTGCAAATACCACCAAAAGAAAGCTCTGTTTGTGGGAAAAAAAGGACGTCAAATTCGTTTAGGTACGGCGTCGCACGACCGCGCAATTGTCCGTTAGAGTCACGCAGTAAAAAAATCGCAAAAAACCCCTTGGTCAGGAAGGGGGTAAAATCTTCCGGGGCTTAAGTGGTTAACACAGGGTGGCATTGCAGTGGAAGATTTCCTCCTTCTTTAACTGGCTATATTGGGATAATATTTGCACCTTACTTTAACCATATCTGGTAAGGAGGAAAGCCTGATGGTGGTGGGAGTCACTTCACTTATCACCTTCAAACACCACTAGGAGTTGATTTCCAACACTTAATTCTTTCAGTATTTGAGTCACATGGTGAAGATCACAAAAGCATTGGACTTTGTGGACATTTATTGGTTTTTTTAACCATTTATTGTTTTTTTAATCACTGTCACACCCATTGGATTTTCATTGGTTTTTTAACCCTTTACATGGATATTATCATTTGATTTATATTCACTTCATCGTTTGATGCGATTATATGTTTATTGCACATACTTCACTGTGTTGATTCACCTGAGTAATATTTTGTTTAGCGCACCTATTTTTTTCAACATTATGAAATACTTACCTTAGAATGAAGCCCTCACACTGTTGCCCAGACACCGATGAGGGCGCTGTCATGTTCCCTCGGCGTCTCTTCCGTGTTCGGCGGCTCCGGCGCTGTGAGTGGCCGGAGCCGCGATGACGTCACTCCTGCGCATGCGTGCGGGAGTTCACTTTCTGTCAAGGAGCCGGCACCTTCAGAGCGCATGCGCCACTGGTGTCAGCGGCTGCATGCAGGGCGAATATCTCCTAAACTGTGCAGGTTTAGGAGATATTCATTTTACCTACAGGTAAGCCTTATTATAGGCCTTATTATAGGCTTACCTGTAGGTAAAGGTTAAAAAGCAGAGTATACTACCGCTTTAATAGCTGTTGTGCTGAAGAACAGCCTTCCGCGTTTCTCGCCTAGGCATGAAGGACGTCTGAAACCCCCATCCCCCGCCTGGATTCTGCACATGCACAAATGTGCTTCAGGGCTTCAGGCCAGGACAGCCCTGTGGCATATATGCGCATGCATGGGTTTCGCTGTACATCTGTGCACATGCATGAATCTCTATGCATGCAAAAAGATGGGTAGCGCTAAAGTAGGAATGATTCCCTGTCCTTGTAAAGGGCTCTGTTAGGACCCAATGGCCAAACAGAGTCCTTTGGCAGGTGAAGGTGCAGGTACAGGTGCAGGTGAAGGTGCAGGTACAGGTGCAGGTGAAGGTGCAGGTACAGGTGAAGGTACAGGTGAAGGTGAAGGTACAGGTGAAGGTGAAGGTACAGGTGCAGGTGAAGGTGCAGGTAAAGGTGCAGGTGCAGGTACAGGTACAGGTGAAGGTGAAGGTACAGGTGCAGGTGAAGGTGCAGGTAAAGGTGCAGGTGCAGGTACAGGTACAGGTGAAGGTGAAGGTACAGGTGCAGGTACAGGTACAGGTGAAGGTGAAGGTACAGGTGCAGGTACAGGTGCAGGTGCAGGTGAAGGTACAGGTACAGGTGCAGGTGAAGGTGAAGGTGCAGGTGCAGGTGAAGGTGCAGGTACAGGTGAAGGTGCAGGTACAGGTGAAGGTGCAGGTGCAGGGGCTATAATGATGGTGCCAAAGCTGGGGAGGAGCAAACAGGCAGAGGACTGAAGTTGCTCTTTAAGAGTAAGATTTGGTTGCAAAAGAAGGATAGTCCTACCAAATGAGGGGGCTATGACAAAACCTGTCCCCATTATGCCAAAAATTAAAGTGGTTGTAAACTTTAACATATACCCAGTGAAGTGACTGTACTCAGGTGATACACAGAGATTAAACAAATCCTCCTACAGAAGTTGTACCTGTTTATCTGCAGCCCTCTCTTCTCTACATCCATTCAAAGTCTAGAATTTTTCTCGTTCAAAGTATTTTATTAGAGTTATGTACATACAATAGATACAACAGAAGTGTAAAAAGGATACAACAAAAATGTAAAGAAGATAGAGTCCAAATATAGAGTGGGCAAATGGTATACAAGATATAGAGAGAGTCAATAAGCGAAAATTAAAAGTTAATAAGTATAATAAATAATGTAGAAGTGGAAGTCAATGGGGTTGCAATAATAGGAATAGCGTGTCCATGCCCTCCTTATGGGTCACCCCTAATGGGTTCAAGCTGTGACACAGAAGGAGAACAGGTAATGGGAACCTTCCACAAATAAAGGATCTTCGAAAAAGTTACATATCTTGACTAATAAAAGAATCTCACAGAACATATGAAGAACAGCCTAACATAGCATGGCACATAGCAGGGCCGTCTTTAATATGAATTAGACCCTGGGCAAACATTTTCTTGGGCCCTCCCAAATCCAATTATCAACTGTATTTGGCCAGTGCAGGCTCAAGGGGAAGCTGCCTTGGGCCCACAACAATGACTGGGCCCAGGGCAGCTGCCCCTTTTGCCCTGTGTTAAAGACGGCCCTGGCACATAGTCATCCAATTGTTCAAAATAAACGAGGACTCGAACCTAGTAGAGAAAGTAAATTGTTGTATCAAAAGATTACTAGAAACCAAATAATAATAAAAAAATAAAAAGAAATAGGGGGAAGGAGAAGAAAACAGAAGGCAAGAATGTCAGAAAGGAAAAAGAGTGGAAGATAGAGAGAAGTGGGAACAATTATCGGGAATAAGGCAAGGCAGAAGGAAACAATGGGACCAATCCTGTTTAATTTATTCATAAATGATCTAGAGGAGGGGATATCTAGTACAATCCCAGTATTTGCAGATGATACTAAATTAGGCATGCCAATATCTTCTATGCTGGATGTGGAAATCTTGCAAGCAGACCTGAACAAAATAACGGGGTGGGCAACTACATGGCAGATGAGATTTAATGTAGAAAAATGTAAAGTAATGCACTTGGGGGCCAGTAACCAGAAAGCAAGCTACTCACTAGGGGGGGAACCTCTGGGTGAGTCTAGGATGGAAAGGGACCTGGGGGTACTGGTTACCGCCTTTCCTCAAGTTTTAGTGAGTGGCCACGTGTCTTATTGTATTCCCTTACTCTGAATAGTTTGTTCCTTATGCTAGGGTCGCCAGTACAGTATTTGTACATTGATATCATATCCCCCCTCAATCGTCTCTTCTCCAGAGAGAATAGGTTCAGTGCTTGTAGTCTTTCCTCATAGCTGATGTCCTCCATTCCCCTAATTATTTTTGTTGCCCTTCTCTGGACTTTCTCCAGTTCCAGCACATCCTTCCTGAGGACCGGTGCCCAGAACTGGACAGCATACTCCAGATGTGGCCGGACCAGAGTTTTGTAGAGTGGAAGAATAATCTCTTTATTTCTGGAGTGAATCCCCTTTTTTATACAACCCAGTATTCTGTTGGCTTTGCTTGCAGCGGCTTGGCATTGCATGCCACTTCCAAGCCTGTTGTCTACCAGTAACTGGTAGACAACAGGCTTGGAAGTGGCATGCAATGCCAAGCCGCTGCAAGCAAAGCCAACAGAATACTGGGTTGTATAAAAAAGGGGATTCACTCCAGAAATAAAGAGATTATTCTTCCACTCTACAAAACTCTGGTCCGGCCACATCTGGAGTATGCTGTCCAGTTCTGGGCACCGGTCCTCAGGAAGGATGTGCTGGAACTGGAGAAAGTCCAGAGAAGGGCAACAAAAATAATTAGGGGAATGGAGGACATCAGCTATGAGGAAAGACTACAAGCACTGAACCTATTCTCTCTGGAGAAGAGACGATTGAGAGGGGATATGATATCAATGTACAAATACTGTACTGGTGACCCTAGCATAAGGAACAAACTATTCAGAGTAAGGGAATACAATAAGACACGTGGCCACTCACTAAAACTTGAGGAAAGGCGGTTTAACCTTAAAGTGCGTAAGGGGTTCTTCACTGTAAGAGCGGTAAGGATGTGGAATTCTCTTCCACAAGCAGTCGTATCAGCGGGGAGCCTTGATAGTTTCAAAAAACTATTGGATGGACACCTTAAAGACCACAACATACAGGGGTATACAATGTACGGTTAAAAGCAAACACACACACACATCATAGGTTGAACTGGATGGACTTGTGTCTTTTTTCAGCCTCACTAACTATGTAACTATGTAACTATGTAATATAATAGGACATGTAGGAATGTTACCAAGAAAGTAAAACAGCTTCATTGAATTGTGGGGGAAGCATCTTGAAAATCCAAGGTTTCCAAAGAATGTCAAATTTATTCAAAGTGCCATCATCCAAGGCCGACATCTTGGCATGAATCATCAAAATGTTCGCTCTTTGTTTAGTTTCACAAAAGTTTAAGGAAGAGGATTTCCATACTTTGGCAATAGTCTGTTTAGCGGCTGTTAAGAGTCAAAGTCTAGAATTTTTAAACCTTGTCTGAGCTGTCAGAAAAAAGGGTTGGGGGGAGGGGGGGGGGGGCTGAGGTTGCACTCTGCACAGCTCAGCCAGGAGAGCTCTAAGAGCTGATTGGAGGGAAAGGATACATCTACCTTCACACAGGCACACAGCAAGAGAGCTGAGGCTGTCAATCACAGGTTGTGTACTGGAGCTTCACCATTTTTCTCTGGGTGCTGTTAGGAAAACTGGTCAGAGGTGATTCATTTTGAGAGGAACAAAGCAGCAGACAGAATTGACACTTAGTGCTCTGGATTGAAACAAATACACAGTATTGGGATATGCTTTGTTCATATTTCATGTCTGAGGCTTACAACCACTTTAAATTGTGTAAAATATAAATGAAGAGCAAATTTGACTGAAAACAGAGAAATGGGTGTTAGAAACCAAATACTTAAAACATACCGACTTCATTTCAGGGTGTCAACGTTCTCCTAACCATAATATACAGCTTCTCTTAATGCCTCTAGGTGATTTTAGTCTGGATGGCACAGAGAGGGGAAGATTTAAATGCTCAATTTAATTGCATTATTGTCAATGACTGAGGGAGACGTTAACCTTATTACAATAACTAGCCAGCAATGACTCACCATGCCGAGCCCCGGGGGAGAGTCTCAGGATGGACGATGTGGATTTCATACTTATTGAATTAAAGCTCTCTAGATGTATTAATGGAGAGATTAAATGAAAAGGCTGAAAGCATGCCAGTTGGATTAAGACGATATTAATGCAGTTAATGAAAACTTAATGGTAGGAGAGTTATTGTTCGCAGTTTTCTGATAATAAATGGCACGTGAAAATACCCAAAAGGTGTTTTACTTTTGAAGGGAATTCATAATCAGATAGATAGAGCGGCAGACAAACAGGTCCCACGATTGGGTCTGTACACTTGCTGTGTCCTTTATGAGGAGTCCCCACCATCCCTGTGCTTGGGTTCCCGGGTCTGTACACCTGCTGTACCCATTATGAGGGATTCCCACCATCCCTGTGCTTACATTCTCGGGTCTGTACATCTGCTATGACCATTATGAGGGGTTCACACTATTCCTGTGATGAGTTCCCGGGTCTGTACACCTGCTGTGTCCATTATGAGGGGTTCCCACCATCATTGTGCTGGTTTCCTGGGTCTGTACACCTGTTGTGTCTATTACCAGGGATTCCCACCATCCCTGTACTGCGTTTCCACATCTGAACACCTGTTGTGCTCATTATTAGAGGTTCCCACCACCCCTGTGTTGAGTCCCTGGGTCTATACACCTCCTGTGCCCATTATTAGGGGTTCACACCATTCCAGTGCTGAGTTCATGGGTCTGCCTACCTACTGTGTCCATTATGAGGGGTTCCCACCATCCCTGTGCTGAGTTCTCAGGTCTGTGCCCCTGCTGTGCCCAAAATGAGGGATTCCCCATCCTTGTGCTGAGTCCCTGGTTCTGTACACCTGCTGTGCCCATTAAGAGAGGTTCCTACCATTCCTTTGCTAAGTTCTCAGGTCTGTACACCTGCTTTGCCCATTATGAGGGGTACCCATGCTTAGTTCAATGGTCTGCCCACATGCTGTCCATTATTAGGAGTTTCCACCATCCTTGTGATGAGTTATTGGGGCTGCACACATGCAGTAACCATTATGAGGGGTTCTCACCATTCTTATGCTGAGTTCTTGGGTCTGTACACCTGCTGTACCCATTATGAGGGGTTAATTTTGTTTATTGAAAAATCTTACAAACAACAACTTATATACAATAAAACCATAATAAATAAATAACATATTTACAAAATAATTGAATAAAACCATACAAAACCAAAAACCAAACAAGAGCATAATAAATAAACAAAAGCACGCATAGCATAAACCCTACGAGAGAGCCAGACTAAGGAACATCACCGTCACCCTGCATGTAGCCTTTTATCAAAAATATTTTTTATCTGAAAATCTAGGGCAGTGTAGCAAGGACAGAAAGAAAAGCCGCACACCCCGAGATCAACAGGCAGATGCTACAGAGTCATGAAATTCCTCCACGCCTTTATCCAGGCCTCCTACTGCCACCTGTCTTTCTCAAGACCCTGAATCTTCCCAACCTCACCCAGGATGTTCTGCACCACCACCTCGACATAAGGATACCTGGCACCGTGCACTCCACATGAAACAACGGACTACTAGACTAACTAAAAAAAGTGTTTCCAAATCATAATATCGGCGAGTCTGGAATGCCCCATGCATAACTCATATGGGGGAGGAAGGGTACACTCATAGCCCTCCCTACCCTCTTGTAAACCTCTATATTAAAAGGGCACTGAAGCAGCAAATGATCCATGGACTCCATCACTCCTCCACACTCTAATCTTGGGCAGTCCCGATCACTCATAGAAAGAAACTTCAGGTTGCCCTTCACATATAGATTTCCATGGAAAGTGAGCCAAGCCTGATCCCTAAACTTCATTGGGATTCTCTCCAAATTAATCAATCGCAAACCCTCCCCCAAAACCAGCCTTGGGCAATCCCTTAAGGCCAGTGGTTTGCAAAAAACAGAGCTCATGATCCGCTTCTCAAGAAGTTTCCTTGGAAGAGATCTTACCTCCCCTGCCAGTACTTGCCACTGTCAAAGTATATTCAAACATGGGGCAACATAAGCCAGGAGCTTATCATGCTTGACCCTCAGGCTTTTCACTGGCCCACCATTTTCCCAGTTTTGCAGGAAGGGCCTAAACCAGGACTGGAAAATACCTACCCACCCAGGCGGTCTTTCTACCAACATGTTACCCAGGTTGTACTTTACAAACATCAGAGAGAAAAATACTACAGAGTTGACCATTCCTAGACCACCCCCCCCCCCCCGCTGCCTAGGAAGATAGGTCACACTCCTTTGACAAGGTTTATTCTGTTCCCCCAGAACAGCTGGAAGAAACAACTATACTGTAGATCCTGGTATAGAGAGACACTGGCAAAACGCAAACAAAACTGACATACAGAAAAATCAGGTAACCTTTGATCAGATCAACCTTTTCCCTTAAGGAAAACTGACAACCTTTCCAGCTCGCCACCTTGGAATCGGCATTCTCCAGCCTGTTCATCCAATTTGCATGACCATAGTCACCTGAGCCAAATTCATTGCCTAGAACTCTAATTTTTTGTTGGGGCTCCGGGAAGTCATCCGGGAAAACAAAGCTCTCACCTTCCACGCCCATCCAGAAAGCTTCACACTTGTCCTGGTTGACCTTTGAACCTGATGCTTCTCTATACTGCCTTATCACTGAGTTCCCCTCCTGCGCCTCCCCAGTCCCAGAGATAAAAACAGAAATGTCATCAGCATAAGCCACAACCTTCAAAGGACGCTCACCAGCGATGCCCAAAGGTACCCCACACAATGGTCCACTCTCTAGCCTCCTAATGAAAGGGTCGATTGCAAACGCATAAAGCAAGGAGCTCAAAGGACACCCCTGACGCACACCTGAGCCAACCACAAAGGGCTGCCCAACCCAACCATTAACCAGAGAAATCTTTCAGCCCCTTTGTACAAAGCTTTGAGCCAATCAATGAAACCCCCCTCCAGGCAATACTTGCCAAGAAGGAGCCAAAGGGAATCATGATTGACCCTATCAAAGGCCTAAGCCTGATCCAATGTCAGCAGAAATTTACCCCAACCAGCAGCCCCACAATGCTCCAAGGCCTCCCAGCAGCTAACACAGCTGAGAAAGTGCTTCTACCATGAATTGCACAGTGCTGGGGATGGGATAACAAACCGCCTGCTACTGATGATAATCGCCAGAAAAAAATCTTTGCCAGTATCTTTCTATCGACATTAAGAAGGTTAATGGAGGGCATACCTGTGCTGGACCCCTCGGTGTTTATCTTGGTGCTCTGGGACTCTGGGGTGGTATCTTCCGTCCCCCTGATACCGGCCCTAAGTTGGATGCCGGTGAGACGGGAGGACTTCCCTAGATATGCCCGACGAGCTTCCATGTCAATCGTTAGTCATCATACCTTCCACCGTTGGGGTCCCTTGATAATCGATATATCTGATAGGGTCTCCGATGCAGTCCTATTTTTACACCATTGCTCGATATTAGATATACTGTTTCTGCTGTAAAAATGGACCACTGTTATTCTTTTCTGTGACTTTACTTTTTCCACTCATGACCACTGTTGCCTTGTTGTATGCCTTCTTGTTTTACTGTTTTACTGTTTTATTGAATAAATAAAGAATTTAAAAAAAAAGAAGGTTAATGGGGTGCCAATTTCCAATCATCGATGGATCTTTGCCCTTTGACAGAAGAATCACTGCAGATTGCCTCATGGAAGGAAGGAGATAACCCTCATGCAAACAGCCATTAAAAACCTCTGCAAGGTGTGAAGCCAGGATCGTCTTCAAACATTTATAAAATTCGGCTGTCAAACCATCTGTAACTGGCGTTTTCCTGATGGCTAGTTTATCAATAGCCTGGATCACCTCATCTGCAGTGATTTCATCTGTCAAATTCATCAAAGGAACATTATTTTCCAGACCTGGTGTACAGTCCAAAAAATGTAACATCCTTGCCCGATCAAGGTTCCTTCCTCCCAGGAGATTGGCATAGTAGGACCTGATGACCTCCAGGATCCCCAACCTAGACTTCGTCAGAGAGCCCGTACTGTCCTTCAGGCCATTGACCGTCTTAACTGCTACGCTCTGTTTACAGTTCTGGCAAGGGTCAGGTGAATGGTATTTCCCATAGTCCCTTTCCTGAACCAAAGAGACGTGCCGGTCATATTGATGTCTCCTCAGGAGGAGCTTCACCTCAGAGATCACCCCAGAATCTCCTCCATTCGAAACAAGGCGATCAAGTTTCCTCCGCAAACGCTGGTAAGTGATATACTTATCTTGCTGTCTCTTTCTCCCTATGGCCTTGACAAGCCTAACAGTCCACTGTTTTATAAGCTCCCACCATTCTGACTTACTGTTGCAAAAGTCTAGGATTGTTACCTGCGTCTGAAAAAATTCCTCAAAGGATTGTCTTACTTCCTCGTCATCCAGGAGGGCCAAATTCAATCTCCAGATACCCTTCCCCCTAGGTGGCATGCCTGAGGCATTCAAAGTCACAGATAGAGTACAGTGATCGGAAAACTCCACTACCCGACACACAGGTGCCGAAAAAGTAGAGCCCCCCTTTAAAAAAAGCCTATCTATCCTATTCTTAGTTAAGAGGGGTTCCCACCATCCCAGTGCTGAGTTCCCGGGTCTGTGAACCTGCTGTGCCCATTATGAGGGGCTCCCACCATCCCTTCTGGATGTTTTATTTATTTTATATTGGTGAACATGACAGAAGGATCTGAAATCAATGAGGGTGAGCAGATACACCCATAACTCCTAGATGGGCAGGAAGCATAAGGATCTCACTTTTGGGCGGAGTGACCCCTTAAAATGTTAGTAAAATAAAGCACAGAAAAAAGATACGTTACACATTAAATAACTTTATTTCCCACAATGGTGTCATAGAAGAGAGTAATAAAACTCTAGAGCCATTAAATGGAATTTTCAGCAGCCCGTTCCCTTGTATTTTTATATATTGTTATGTTCTGTCCACATTAAAGAGAAGTGACGTTGGAGCAAAGGTCCTCTGTCCTCAGCTGCCAGCGCCGAAAGGATTCTTTCCATTTAATGTGACCGCTAAGTAGAGGTTGCAGTGGAAAAAATCACTAAACACATACAAAGTAATGTAATTAGGCCGCATCAAATGCTTAGTTATGAAGAAAGCCTCTGGTCAAGCACACTATTAAGAGAGATGTATATCTGAAGGGCTTCATCTAAATGTACCCCTTCACTACCAGGCATTAGGACCTGCTGCAAACATAAAAGATAGCGAGTGCTCCTAGAGCAGAACGTAAACCAGAATTAAACTCAAAAGCAAACATTTATTATATTGCCGCTTACTGGGATGAGAAAAACCATTAAACACTGACAGGGGTGTTGGGCCTGGTTCACACTGGTATGACACAACAGTCGTACGACTATCAATTTGAACTTCCCCTGTGATTTCGGCCCGACTTACACCAGACTTTAATGAATAGGATACCATTTTGTGATAGTCCGACTTGTTCTTTGACCAATCAAAACTATCCCGGTGTGACATAAATTCCTTTTCCTGCTGTTGTAATCCCTCTTCCTTTTCTGTGTGTTGCTGTGTGTCGCTCAGCCATGATGTCCTCTCTGGCAACTGCAGTGTCATTCTTTATCACATCAGGTGTGCACATGAGGACAAGTTCCTCAATTTTGTACACATGTCCAAAGCTAGGTGAGATTATTTGTTTTGTTTAATTCAATCCTAAAAAAAAAAAAAAAAAAAAAACATTGTGTGGGCTCCCCCCCCAATCAGCACAAGGCCCTTATCCAAGCATGCAGCCTGGCAGGCCAGGAAAAGTACGGGGGGGATCAGCGAGCTTCCTGAACCATACCAGGCCACATGCCCTCAACATGGGGGGGGGGGTGCTCCCAAAGCATGTTGATGGGGACAAGGTCCTCTTCCCGACAACCCTGGGCTGTGGTTGTGGGGGTCTGCGAGTGGTGGGCTTATTGGAATCTTGAAGCCCTATGGATTTTAAGGGGAACCCCCAAGTCAAAATTGAAAAAAAGCAGCATATCCATACCAGACCCTTATCCCATCATGCAGCCTGGCAGGCCAGGAAAGGGAGGATCAGCTTGCGTCCTGAACCATACCAGGCCACATGCCCTCAAAATGGGGAGGTGGGTGCTCCCAAAGCACCTTGTCCCCATGTTGTTGGGGTCAGGGGCATCTTCCGGACAACCCTGGGCTGTGGTTCTGGAGGTCTGCGAGTGGGGGGGGTTTATCGGAATCGGGAAGCCCCCATTAAAAAGAGATCCCACCACCCCTATTTGAATGAGTATGGGGTACATTGTACTCCAACCCATTCACCTTTAAAAAAGTGTCAAAAAGTAATGAAAACAAAGACACAGTTTTTGACAATTCCTTTAATAAAACTGAAGAATGTCCCCCAATGTGGCTCCAACATCAATCACAATGTCTTCTTCCTCCACCTATGTCGTGGTTCCTCCACCGTTGTTTTCTGTCTCTGGCTCCTCCACCGATGTCTTTTGCCTCCGGTTCCTCTACCGCTGTCTTCTGTCTCCGGTTCCTCCACCGCTATCTTCTTTCTCTGCTTCTTTCTCTGCTTCTTTCTCCACCTCTTTCTCCGCAGCATCCCGCCGCTGACCCAAAGAAAATAAAAAACCCACTCCTCCACCCACTCTGGCTGCTGCCGTTCTGTCATCTCCAGCATATGACAGTTTTATATAATGATGTAGCGTGGCCATGGGTTGATGTCATCCTGAGACACCGGCCCCTTGTTACGTTATGGACTGGGTCATTATGGGTCTGTGACGTCACAAGGGTGGCAGGGTCACCAGGTGACGTCACATTACGGCCATGCCCCATAGCTATATAAGAACTGTCAGACCCAGGAGCTGATAGAACGGCAGCAGCCAGTGTCGGTGGAGGAGAGGGTTTTTTATTTTCCTCGGATCAGCGGCGTGCGGCAGCGGAGGAAGAAGACATCGGCAGAGGAAGTGGAGGCAGAAGACAACGGTGGAGGAACCAGAGATAGGAGACATTGGCGGAGAAAGAAGACATTATGATTGACATTTCAGTTTTAAAAAGTGACTTGTTAAAAACTGCCTCCTATTTTTATTTATTTTTACACGTTAACGATGATGAACTTATTCATGTAAAACCTTTATCCAAAAAGGAAAAAACTGCTGTAACTGCTTAGAAAATTTGGCTTTAGTTTGTTAGTGTATTGAAATCTGCTAGTACATCTAACACCCCCCCTCCCCCCAGACTTACAATGCTGACTGCTGTGCCCCAGGTGCTCTTTCATCCAGAGTGGGGGGGGGGCACTCTAATACAGGAGGTGTGTTTCTAGCCAGACCACCAGGAGAGAACAGAATATTGGTTGTTCATTGTCAGTGACTAGCACCTTAATTACACCTGGTGATCGATCTTCTGTCTGGCAACATGTGGCTGCTTATTATTATATAATATAAAATTTTCCCCCTTCTCCGTTGTCTTTCCCTGACATCGGCACATGTAGCTTCAATACTCAATTTATTAATTTATCTATTCGCAATTTAATTTCCCAGCGTGTTCTGTCCCGGATCGTGTCCCCCTTTTCTTCTGTGCATCCGGGCACGGTGAGACACACACCGCGTCCAGCGGTGTGTTTCTTTGGTCTTCTTGCCATCTACTCTGTTCCCTGGTGGTCCAGTGTTGACCAATGAGCAGCCGCGGTGGTTCCTTTCCACTTCCGGTTGCGATCTCCGTGCCGATGAAGCGCAAGTGCCGGCTCCGCCCACACCACGTCACGCCGCTACGTGACATACGGGGGCGGGCCCGGCATCAGCGCTCCAGGGAGTCCTTCCTGTGAGGCCAGCTGAATTGTATTCCAATCTATCGGCCAGCACATATATAGTGCACTTCTCCTAACACTCAACCAGCGTCTTATATTTAATACTCTACCTTTACCTTATGTTTCAAAGGAACATATCTACTTATTTAATTGATTTTTTAATTAATTCCTTAACCTTTTGATATTTTGCAGCCCCATGTGTGGGCTTTCCTTTTAAACATACACTGTTTTCTATACAGTTTCCTTGATATGCCTGAACCAAATCCTCAAGCTAATCAGTTGTTGTCTGCCTATCTTTCAGACCGGCAGCACTTATACTGGACACTTATCCCATCTAGGAGACTGCACCTGGCTTCCCCCCTTTTTCTGAGGACTTCAGATGCCCAGTTTGATTGTGATCACTTCCCTGGCCCAACAGCTGTTGCTTTCCTTCTAAATATCAACATCAATTTACAATCCATATTGCTGCACGTGTTTGCCAGATTTATCCACACCACCAGTTGTTTTTAACCCTTGTGCAGGCCACCTAAACTCAGCTACGATTTAACTCTGTAAGTACTCATTATACATGCCTTATACTATGTGAACTGTATTAGTCACCCTGTATTATGAAAAAATCTTTACAAATGTTGGTTTTTTACACGCCCATATCTTTATATCACCAGAGTACCGCTTTGAACCTCCCCTGAAGAAGGAGCAAGCATCTTTAGCTCCGAAACATGTCGGGTTATGTTCTAGCGTTATGAGTTATTTCCTTTCTGTCCGTTTTTTGCTTGCACATTGTTTTTATTCATGTCATGATTTGTATTTGTATTTAATAAAATTTATCATTTTTTTCATTAATATTATTCATCTATCCTTTCAACTTTATGTGCCTAAAAAGTCCCAATTTAGGGGAACCTTACATGTTTCCAGGAGAGAACAGAGGGGAAAAGCCTAAAAAAAGATAGATACGCTGCAATAATGCCGATACCATAAAATCGCCCCCAACAGTGAGAGCAGGAGGTGACGGGGGACACCCAATCCCCAACCCCCCCTAAGATTAACCACTTCAAGACTGCTAATAAAGTGCGAGCAAAAATGGGTAGTATATTTCTAAGTAATGTGGCGGGCACAGCACTCTCTCATAATTGTAAAGCAGAATAAAACAAAAAAGTGCTGAGCAAAACAAATGAGACAAATAAATAAATCCAGAAAAAGTGTGCAATAAATACAAAGTGCAATAGTGCCAAATATTATAAATGTGAAAAAAATATATATAGATTAAAAGTAATACTCACAATAATGAAAATAAGGTGCAAATCGTGCACATACAATAATGATAATAAATCGTGCACACCAAAATAAGTGAATATACATGCAACTAAAAATATGTATACAGTAGCCACCCTGTATGCAATGACATAAAGTGCTGAGTGTGCAGAAGTGAACACAATAGGTATAACTGTATAAAACCAAGTGAAAATATTGCGACTGTGACTAAGCAGATATAAACATTTATCGCTTAATAAAGTGCTGATGGCGTTTGTGACGAGACCCTTGCTTGCTCGCTCGCTTCCGCTCTCCCGACACTCCTCTGTTTCTAGTGAGTCAGCTTGCAGATCGCAACGTCTGATGGTTCGGTCAACCAAGGCTCCGGGATCCGAACTACAGCTATGTGCCGTTCGGAATCCATTAGAACAAACACCAAGCAGGCTGTATGTAAGTTCAAACAGGAAGACAATTTATTGGAAGGACACAGCACACTTTTATACAGAATTTGGAACATCTTGCCCCCAAAAACCTCTTTCCCATTGGTCAATTGCACAGTACATGCCGTTCTCCTTCAGGTCCTCCTTAGCCATGCAAATGAGGACTTGAAAATGAGTCAGCAGGGATTGGTCAGATAGCTTGAGTAAAAGGACTGTTATGTGTAATGAGACAGAAGCCCCCAGGGAACAATCAGTGTACACAATAGCCAGACACAGAACAATGGTTCCTTAACGAGCCCCCAATACACATTACTCTGAGTGTCAATACATCCCTTAGCAGACAAGAGGTGAGTTCATTAGCACACCCGACAATAGGTGAATGGAAAGCCACCTCAGACAAAAGCAAAATTGTTAGACAGTCAGTCTCCTCATTGAACTTCCTGGAATGACCATATTAGGAGTTGTACTTCCTGGTCAGAGACCTCATGGCAAATGGGAACAAATCTCAATATTTCTACATGGAGACCTTGCTGACAAATATGAAGCAATCCAAACCATCACCCATCTGACGTTGAACACCGTCACAGCGTTTTCCCGTGATCTGAGAAATATTGCACTCTCCAGAGGTGCAAGTCCAATATGAGTGATCAAATGGTATCCTTTGTGGTGACAAGTGCCTTCACCTCTCCACCCTAGGTGACTGGGTCCTCACCTCCGATCCTGCGACCTAGCGGCTAAGCATAGGTCTAAAAGTGCAATTTTGCCCCTCAAGGGCCACCTTTCCTGGAGCCAGGGAGTAAGCGTCAGCCCCTCAGTAAAACGTCACTCTCCGGACAACACCCCTCATGGAAATCGGTGTTTGTAACATGAAAAGAAAGGGGGCTCGAATAGTGCTTATACCTCTTTAAATGTATTCAATAATAAAAAACATGTAGACAGGTACTCACATTTAAAAGGTGCTTGCAGTGCACCAAACTAAAAACAGCCTTTCTTAATCACCGTGTGTGATGGTAACCAGGCAGAACTGGAAGACCTGTAAAAGCTGCTCCTGTACTTCCTGGATACAGCAGAGAACCTTCCAGGCCCCTCCCCTACGCGTGGCGTCATGTGTCTTCCTCAGGGTTCCTCACATTTTTGTAAATGTTTTATTATATCTTTTCATGTGACAACACTATAGAAATGACACTTTGCTACAATGTAAAGTAGTGAGTGTACAGCTTGTATAACAGTGTACATTTGCTCTCCCCTCAAAATAACTCAACACAAAGCCATTAATGTCTAAACCGCTGGCACCAAAAGTGAGTACACCCCCAAGTGACAATGTCTTACCATTTTCCCTCCCTGGTGTCATGTGACTCTTAGTGTTACAAGGTCTCAGGTGTGAATGGGGAGCAGGTGTGTTAAATTTGGTGTTATCGCTCTCACTCTCTCATACTGGTCACAGGAAGTTCAACATGGCACCCAATGGCAAAGAACTCTCTGAGGATCTGAAAAAAGAATTGCTGCTCTACATAAAGATTTTCTAGGCTATAAGAAGATTGCCCAGACCCTGAAACTGAACTGCAGGATGGTGGCCTAGACCATACAGCAATTTAACAGGACAGGTTCCACTCAGAACAGGTCTCACCATGGTCGACCAAAGAAGTTGAGTGCACGTGCTGAGCGTCATATCCAGAGGTTGTCTTTGGGGAAATAGACGTATGAGTGCTGCCAGCATTGCTGCCTAGGTTAAAGGGGTGGGGGGTCAGCCTGTCAGTGCTCAGACCATACGCTGAACACTGCATCAAATTGGTCGGCATGGCTGTCGTCCCAGAAGGAAGTCTCTTCTAAAGATGATGCACAAGAAAGCTCGCAAACAGTTCGCTGAAGACAAGCAGACTAAGGACATGGATTACTGGAACCTTGTCCTGTGGTCTGATGAGACCAAGATACCTGACAGGGGTTAAAACCATCCCTTATTCTATCCAAATGAAGAAAAAGTCTTTAGTTATACTTTAAATCACATATTTTAAGAAATTTGCTGCTTCCAGTTTATTATTCTTTATAAAAAAAAAAAAAAAAAAAATTAATTTTTTTAATAAAAAAAAAAATCAAGCCCAGTTATTCCTTTTTTTTGCTAGATACTCTATATTACCAAAAGTTTTGGGACGCCTGCCTTTACACGCACATGAACTTTAATGGCATCCCAGTCTTATTCCGTAGAGTTCAATATTGAGTTGGCCCACCCTTTTCAGCTATAGCATCTTCAACTCTTCTGGGAAGACTATGCACATGGTTGTCTATGGGAATGTTTGACCTTTCTTCCAGAAGAATTGCTTGCTTTTTGCTCCTATTGAGGAGGACATTCTCCACTTCTCAGAGAGGCTTATCCACACAATATGTGTAGCTCCACTCAGGGTTATTGCACTTCATTGTAAATCCTCTGAGGTTCCTATTCCATATTAAAGCTGGAGTGGATTCCATAATGCTAATGGAAAAAAATTTTCATACCTTACATAATTCCATACCGTTCTTTAATAATAAGGGGGGCTTTTTGGTAAGACCTTAGACGATTTTTCTCTTGAGATCCTATCTTTATTATGGGGTTTCTCTGCTGTTTTGGTTGAACCTTTGGATGTGCTCCAGGTTAGCTTATCCATTACTGAAACTTCATAGGCTGGCACCAGGGGCTGACTGGCAACTTTCAGCCCAGCGGGCAAATTCAAACCAGAGGCCCATGGTGCAGTGACTCGGGCTCCCTCCCACTCTCCCTCTTCCTGGCCTCCTTCTGACCCCCATTCCAGGCTGAGGCTCCGCTCCAGGTACTCTCTACCCGCTGGCCGAATCCAGGTTCCTGACATGGCCAGCAGGGGGCAGTTCGGGGGAGCTGGGACAGCTCAGTCGAGGCTGGCCGGGGAGGAGAGTCTCCAGTGGGGCATGGAAGCAGCCTCTGCTCAGACACAGTTTACACCATGCATGCTGGGTGGAGGGGGTGCGCTCTGTCCTTGTCTTCATTGCTCACTCAGTAGGTCAGCCGTGGGGACTTTTTACTTCTCTTCACCAGAAATCCTTTGGGTATGTCTGTGGCAGAAGTGGTGCATCCTTTTTACGGGCATCAGAGTGGCCCGGGGGATTGCCCCCCTGCCCTCTGGCCCAGTCCTCCCCTGGCTGACACATATGATATCTTTGTATTTTACTTTTATATGGTTCCTGCGGTACTCTTCACATAGGCTTTATGATCTGTGAATGTTGATGGCTTCATCATATCTACAATCTATTTGATTTTTATTTTGTTCTTTGTCAACATTTGCTGTATTGCTCTATTACCATTGTTGCAAAACTTGATGTAGCCCCCTTGTCCTAAACAGGGGCTACTATGTCAATTTAGTTTTTATGCAAGTCATACCTGAAATTGCAAAAAATAGGGCAGGAAGCTTATTTTTTAAATTGGTGCGGTACCGCAAAGTCGTAGTTGCACTGATTTGATCAGTTGCATTGTCGACAATACGGTGCAACTTGTCATGCCATTTGGACCAGCATGACAAGTCACAACGATGTGAACGGGAGCTCTTATATTCCTTACTGGTGGCTAAGTGGTTAGCACTTCTCCTGGGCAGCACTGGGGTCATCAGCTGAAATCCCAACCACGGCACTACCTGCCTGGAGCTTGCATGTCCTCCCTGTGCCTGTGTGGGTTTCCTCCCACACTCCAAAAATATGCTGGTAGGTTAATGGGTTCCTGTCTAAACTGGCCCTAGTATGTGTAAGAAGATTTAGGGACCTTGGATTGTAAGCCCCTTAAAGGCAGGGACTGCTGTGAATGTATATGTAAAATAGTTGGTGCATTTTTTTTTTTTTTAGGAAAAGGCATGCAGTTTATTTGGGGAGAAGCAAAATAGAAATAATTTATTATCTGCATGGTGCAATAGCTTTTAAACTCCAGATTCCTTTTGCAGTGGTTCACAAGTGGGAGCATTGGTGAGGATGTTGCTCTTGGAGACAAGAGATTACAACTCCCCTGTGATGAGCTGGAGGAAATAAAACTGCCCTCCTGAGACAGACCAGTGGAGGATAGCAAAAAATGCCCACCACTGGTAAGCTCAACCTTCCCTCCAAAGGAAAATAAAACATAGACAGACAGGAACAATAATACAAAGAGCTGCCCCCTTCTAGATGCTGATGGTCTATAGCAGAGAAGAATCAGCCATTCATTACCATCCGGACCAGTTCTTCATAATTAATGTCACCATTAGTATTTTCATGCCCAAGCAAAAGCATTTCCACCTCATCCTCTTGCATCTTTTCTCCTAGAGTAATTAGAACATGGCGAAGTTCAGCCCCCATTACCCAGCCATTGCCTTCCTTGTCAAACACTTTCAGACCCTCGATGAAGTCCTCAATTGTGCACCGGTCCTTGTTCTTAGTGATTGTTTGCAACATAGGGAGGAACTGCTCAAAGTCAAGCATCTTGGTGTTCATCTCGTCCATCTTTGGGTTTCCCAAAACTTTCATGACTTCGGCATTTGTTGGGTTTTGTCCCAAAGCTCGTAAGACATCCCCGCACTGGAAATAGAAGATTTTACCATCTCCTGTCTTATCGAAGAGGTTAAAAGCATCTTTGTACTCGCAGAGCTGATCTTCTGATAAGTCACCCATGTCTCCTGCCGGTGTCTCTTCCGGAATGTAGTTGGTGCTTTTTAAGTACCTGTAATAAAGATGACTTACTCTTACTAGTTAAAGAAGAACTCTTCAGTCCCCATTTGTGTGGCTGCCCCCCCCCCCCCCATAACCATAACCATAACCATATAGTTTCACTAGGAAAAACATTACATTATGTAAGCCAGTGTTTTTCAACCTTTTTTGTGCAAAGGCACACTTTTTTCATGAAAAAAATCACGAGGCACACCACCATTAGAAAATGTTAAAAAAAAAAATAACTCTGTGCCTATATTGACTATTTATAAAGTAATTCTCTTGAATAGGAATAAAATAAACACAAAGAAATTATTTTATAATTACTTTATTATGAATGCGTGGTGGTGGGAACAAGGTGCCTTCCAAGGGGGAGGCTGTGCAGAGAGCATGGGGTGGCAGCATACCCCCTCCTTCTGAATCATACCAGGCCACATCCCTTTTAACACTGCGAGGGTACCTTTCCAAATGAAGCCCCCCCCCCCCGCCTCTTTGTAAGGCAACTTGTTCCCAGGTTGAAGAGACAAAGATGTAATTTCTACATCTTGCTCCCAGAAGGGATCATGTGACTCACGGGCATGTGCCGGGGGCCTATTAGAGTGGAAGCCCCTTTATAGTAAAGGTGCCCCCAAATATCTGATCCCCAAAAACCTCCAAAATTTAATAAACACACACAAATCATGAAAAAGTATTTTGTTAAAAATTCCATAAATAAAAAACAATGTCACCTGCTGTACAGTAAATTCATCATCAATTTCCAACATCAGAGCAGGCAACAATGTAGAGCCAGCCTCAATCCTGAAGACCCAGCACCACACCACAATGTCCTCCTACCTGATAATGTTTCCCAGGCTACCTATCACCACCACGACGTGCTGTCTGACACAGTCTTCTTCTTCTCCAGGTTCTGTGACATTGAGTCCCACGCTGCGCACCTGCAGACAGTGCAGTGCGCGCTGAAAGTGGGTGGAGGCGGAGCCAAATTGTAAAAGGCAAGGACTGGGAGGCGGCAAGGCGGCGGCCTGGAGGAGAAGAGGCTCAGAAGGGGTGACGTCACTGGTTGCTAGATGCTAAGCGGCCTCTAGCCTAGCAACCAGTACTCCCCGCAGAGAGAGAGCGCCGCAGCCATAGGACACAGGAAACAGGACAGAGGCAGAGAGAGCAGCGCCGCCACCGCAGCCACAGGACACAGGCAGAGAGAGCAGCGCTGCCGCCGCAGCCACAGGACATGAGCGGATGATAGATTGTCAGTAAGGCGGTTCTGCGAACTGCCAAAGCTTCGGATGAAATTAGAATTTTTCCCACGGCACACCAGGCAATATCTCACGGCACACTAGTGTGCCGCGGCACAGGGGTTGAAAAGCACTGATGTAAGCATTAAAGCATTAAACACCACCACCTAGTGGCAGAGCTAATAATCACAGTATAGTATATAGGAGTGTTGGTTGCACACAAGTCTGTAAAAACAGCATGCTAACACTGGGCAACAACACTAAAATAAAAGACAAACGTTCGTTGAGTTCAACCAAAAGACTAAAATAATTAGATTTAACACCTGAATCCTTGAAACCCTAAAGCTGCTGTGTATTTAGAGGAAGGCAAAAAGAAACTTTATAAAGTGTGATCAAATTTGGGAAAAGAAAACCTTTAGTAATCTCCTGCAGCAGTTGCATGTTCCCAGGATCAACAATCTGCAGTGCTATTTCTAATAAACATTAGGTTGGGTTTTTGCATTTGGAAACACATCTGACTTTTTTTAAGCATTCTGCGGATTTGGATAGAACCAGCTCCTGAAGAAGTCTGTCCCACATTTTTATAGTTCTTACTGTAAAGAAGCCTTTCCAAATGCAGAGGTTAAACCTCATTTCCTCCAGGCCCAAAGCTTGCTCTTGTGTTTACCATTAATCCTAGAGTTAATAATTTTTCAGCATGTTCACTATCACTAATAGATTTATGTATTTATTCATGGTGATCATATCACCCTATACTTTTCCCAAAGGTGAATAAATTCAGTTCAGCTAATCTTTCCTCATTGCTGAACTCCTCCATGACCCTTATCGTTTTCGTTGATATTCCCTGCACTGTTTCTAGTTCCAGAACACCATTCTGTAAACTGGTGCCCAAATATGAAGTGCATTTCCCAGATGAGGTCTTACCCCCAGTGTCAGGACCCAGATCTAAACCTGCAACCTCTGCTATGTCTGGCAATGCTTCTTCATGCTGATCCACATGAGATGCTGGACAGTGCCTGTTGCCATATGAGTTTAGGCGGAATCTCCCTTACCGTGTTGTGATGATGAGGAGTTATGTATAAATCTCCATCAGTAATTGTAATATTAATGTAAATATATATATGTACGAGATATTGAGTTTTTATTTTACATTGAGTTGAGATATGATTGTCAATTATATGAAGTTGTGTGACTTTGTCTGCAGTCAGTCCTAGGAACCTGATTAACAAGTCCATTTAAAATGCATGCCTGAGCTACCAGGGGGCAACTGCTATTTACATGTAAACACATACTGATAGTATCATCCTGTAACTACATCTCTGGGAGCCAGACTTTCGGGAGCCAAGGCACCACAGGTAGGAGTAAACCCCCCCCCCCCCCAACAGAGAGGAGTGGTTAGAAAGAGGCTTAATTATGGGAGAGGAAGGTGTACTATCCTGAACGAGATACGCCCAGAGGAAGGGACAGAGCAAGATAGCTGAACCAATCACTATAGCCCTATACAAGGCAATGCAAGATGGCTCTATATTAGCAAAGGTGAGATAGAGTGACTTCCTGTTTGGCATGGGAGAGAAGGAGGAAGCAATAAGGGTAATTATGAAAAAGTAAGGTTTACATGGTATATTCTCTTTGTGTCGGTCGTAGTGTGTTTGTATATGAGTATACACTCTATGCATTGTATTTGTTCAGTTAAAGTAGGAATATTTTACATTTTGTAGTATGTACAATAGTTAGATTGTTGTAAATTAAGTAGGCTTTTCAAACTATATACCAATAAATAATTGCTGCTTTAAAGCTTTTCATTCATAGAACTCTCATTTTTAACCCAAATATTGTCTGAGATAAATTAAATCTCATATTGTTCGGGTAACAGTGCCCTTCCTGATTCCTTAGACCAGCCTTTTTCAACCAGGGTGCCATGGCACCCTAAGGTGCCCTCTGGGTTCTTCAGGAGTGCCTTGACAAAATGCCTAAAAGTTGTTCCAAATTGTCCAAAAACTGTTAACAAGTGGGTGGATGAGGTCTGCCTTTTTTTTTAATCAAAGCTACAAGCTTTTATTGTGCAGCACTAGAACCTTGGGCACTGTGTGGGCCAGATGCCAGTGTCTAAGAAACAATGACATCATAGGTTGTAAGGTGGGTGTCAGGTGCCTGAGGACACTCTAGTTTGTCCCCCCTCTGCTCCTCTTTTTCAGCACTCTGGTCAAGTTAGCTAAGTGAGGAAGAGAACCTGAGAGAGAAGAGAAACATGAAATACTAGTCAGTACCAGTGTGCAAAGAGTTATTTAAAAAAATAAATCACCTCTAATGTTGGATGTCCGATGTGTGTGCTGCGAATGTAAGAATACAAGTTTCCTTTTAAAAATTTTAGAATGGGGCACCTTGAGGCATAATTTTAAAGGGTGCCTTGACTGAAAAATGTTGAGAAACCCTGCCTTAGACAACCTTGTCTTGTGTCTGTTTCTCCTAAACATTTTTGCTCCTCCCATAAACTTCCTATTAAAGCCATGCCTTTGCACTTCCTTTTTATCTAGATCAGGAGTTCCCAAACTGTGGGTCGGGACCCACTGGTGGGTCGCGAGCTGCGTTTAAGTGGGCCGCCTTAAGCCGGAAATCACTGAGAGAAATTGTGCTGTGCGAGCAAGCGCAAATTACAGAGAGCCAGAGCAGTCAAATCGCGATGGATTCAGGACCCCGCCCACGCAGTTTACGGAGGCTGGTCTGCGTTTCCTGCGCGGAGAATACTTGCATCAGTGAGTACGTATGTGGGATCTTATGTAGGATATGTTCATGGGGTGCAGAGCCAGCTCCTCGGTCCTGCTGGCGGCAGCGTTGGTGATTAGACTGGCAGCGGGATTCTCTCAGCTATAGCGGGCAGACACAGCAGCCTCGGTGTCATAGGAGGACCAGGTGGCCCGGTGGTGTCAGGAGTTCATGGCAGCTTCTGTGACCCCAGTAGAGGATCTGAAGGAGAAGAGTCAGGACACCAAGACCAGCATAGAGCTCCTCATCATGGAGACTCTGGTTGAGGTGTGCTGGGCCCTGGAGAGGGCAAACAGGGGCTTCACCATCACTGTGGACCGCTGGGAGAGGAAGGAGAGTGAGTGCCATATAGCCTGCTGATCAATGTCCTGGAGTGGTTGATTTCTGTCCTCTGCCTGCCTTATACTGTCTATGAGGGTGCTGATTACTTACAACTCTGCTTATATGCCACACATTCCACAGGTTTCTGACCCCTCACTTAGAACATCTGGCAAGTGTATTCAATAATAAATTAACAACACTTTATTTAACCTCCCCCTCCCTTTAAAATATGCATTATTATTATTTGCATTTATGTAGCACCAACAAATTCTGTAGCGCTTTACAATATTCAATTACAAGCAAGTGGGTCCCGAAAAATAACTGTATTCAGAAGTGGGTCTCGGCCCAAAAAAGTTTGGGAAGCCCTGATCTAGATTATTGTGCTATTCTCCGGTCATTATCTCGCTCTTGTTGCTCCTGCTGTTGTCCATATATTTGCTACTGACCTATGGCTGGTTCCCCAACTATGCTTCCACTTGATCCCAACTTGAAACCACTTGTTACTGACATTTGGCTTGTTTACTGACGACGCTTCTGCTTGATCCCCACCTGCTTTATCTGCTACTAAGTTTTCTCCCCTCCTGGTGGGACGATCCTGAGGACTTTAACCTGGTACTAACATGCATCAAAAGGGGCTCTGGTAAACTTATCCTGCTAGTTAGTAGGAGCCTCCCTCAGTGCTGTATCTTGGCCTAGGCCAACAAGGCCCAGGCCTAGGGCGGCACTTTGCAGGGGGGCAGCAAAAAAGCTGCTCTCCACACAAAAAAAAAACAGCCTCCTCCCGGGCCCTGCACGAAAAGGGTCCCCGCTGGCTTGCGCTACACTTTTAGTATAGTGCCAGTCTTATGGGGTAAATTGGGCCAGAGGGAAGAGTCCAGGAGGCAAATCAGTCTGGCACCCCCATAAAGTGGTCAGTGATGAGGCTGCACTGATGAGCAGTAATGAGGCGGCACTGACAAGGCTGCACAGATGGGCACTGATGAGGCTGAACGTATGGGAACTGATGAGGCTACGCTAATGGGCACTGATAGACTTTTGGTCTGTGGTTCACAGATGGCAGGGGGGGGTCATAAAAAGTAAGGGGCATGACCTTTACAGGAAGGGGTGGGTCATATGTAAATTAGGGGGTGCACAAGTTTAGTCAGGCCTAGGGCAGCACAAAACCTAAATACACCACTGGCCTCCCTACTGCTATAGCTACCTATTTGAGACAGGAATGAGGGACACCCAATAGTAATAGTATGTAGGCATAGGTTACACTCCCTTTCACGCCACCTTAAAGGAGAATTATACATTAAAATAAATTGTTAAATCCACAAGTACTTTTTTTTTTTTTTATTACAACTATTATTCTTTTATACTGGCTTTTGACATTTAGAAATGCAACAATTTAGAAATTGGATGAAAGGTTTAGCTCTGGGAAACACTTTTTGATGGATAAGAAGTGCATTTCGTATAGAACTATATAAATCAGACCAAAATGAGGGACAAATGAGGAGGAAAAAGGGACAGAGGGGCTTTGTTCAGAATCAAGGACAGTGACTCGAAATCAGGGACAGTTTGGAGCTATGCATACATGTACATGTACATATTCCTACATGTAAACCTAGCTACCAGGGTGACCCCCTTTCCCCATGCTCATCCAACAATGTAGCTAGCAAGGAGATGGCAGCTTGATAACTGGCTCTTGTCCAAGCTCTAAGCACTTTATCTTTAACCGATTCCCACCCGGCCTATAGTAAAATATCAGCCGGGTGGGAGCTCTCTCATCCTGGGCGGACATCTGTCAGGGTGCCAAGAAACCAGACCACACGGGGATGCAGGTAAAATAAAGCAGTTTATTAAAGCAAACAACAATAAACGCACAGCAAGAGTGAGGAACTGAGATTAGGACCAAGCCGAGGTCAAGTCCAGAAGCGGGTAGGCATCCAAGCCAGGGTTGAATCCAGAAGCAGGTAGTCTGCCGATGTGAGGTCGTCTGCCAATGTGGGGTCGAGAGCCAGGAAAGTTGTCATCCAAGCCAGGTCATACATGGAGGAACATGGAGAATAGAAGACTGCTAGCAGAGATGCACATTGGAGCACAAACACAAGGGCAAGGACTTCAACTCATCAGGTGATAGCTATAGTCAGGTGTACAGCATCATCACTGTGCGACGCCCAGGCAGCAGGGAAGTGATGATGCAATCAGAGTTTATAAGAGGCAGCAGTCTGCACATGTCCAAGATGGCTGCCAACAGGAGGGCATGGTAAGACCTTGACAACGTCATATGATGTCCTCACAAGATCGCGTCTTGCACACGCCCCACTGCTGGTACCATGTGCTCATTGTGACCAATGACAGCAGATTACATGACAATTGTACACAATGAATAGCTTCAATTAATGCCATTCATTATGTACTATTGTGTTGATCTCTGTGATTGGTCACAGTGATCACATGGTACAGACAGGGCCAATCGCAGCCTAACTGTACCATGTGATTAGCTGTCAAAGTAGTACACACCTATTAAATGGATTTAATTTAGATACAAATGGTTGCTTATAACAATTATTATCAAAAAATTAAATTCTGATCACCTCCCTAAAGTAGTACAGTGTTACAATGGTAATACTGAGTTACTCTGGTCACAGTATGTAAAAAAAAAATGTAAAAAGGAAAAAAAATGATGAGGCTTGGTACAGTATGAAAAGAAAATATGAAAAAACATTTTTTTTATTTGTTAATTTTCCAAACAATTGTGACAAAAAAAATACAACCCCAAAAAACTCACTATGCTTCTTAGGCTCGGTTCACACTGGGGCGTCTTCAAAGCCACCCGACTCTGAAGCCGCCCCCTGCAGCGCGACTTCAGCATGGCTTGCAAACAACTTCTTTAATAGAAGTCAATGCAAGCCGCTCCGAAGTCGCACCCAAGACTTGAGTCGCTCTGATTAGAATGGTTCCATTGCACTGAATGGAGCTCGTCTTGTCAGGCAACTAAGTCGCCCCAGTGTGAACTGGCTCTTACTCAATACTTTGTACTGTCTACTTTACAAAAAGGGGTAATTTGGGAGATATTTGTACTGTCCTAGTATATGGTAGATATAATGTTACTATGGTAACATGATATTGCTCTGGTCACAGCGTGTTAAACAAAAATTGTAAAAAAAAGAAAAAAATTTACTAAAGAATAAAATCATATATAATAATCATAAAATATAATATAAAAAATAAAATAATATAATATAATATAATATAATATAATATAAAATAATATATAATCATATAAAATCATATGTCTCCAGTCAGTGTCCCTAATCATCGCCACACCAGTTATATGATGACCCTGTACTACACTGGTGACAGTATGTAAAAAGAAACCATTTTTTTTAATATCTTCTTTTTCCAAAAAGTATGACAAAAATTACAACTTCAAATAACTTGCCATGCTTCCTATTAAATACCTTGGACTGTCTACTTTCCAAAAAGAAATCATTTGGGGGGGGGGGGGGGTATTTCTACTGTCCTGGCATTTTTGGGCCTCATGAAATGAGATGACCGTCAGTACATCAGGACTGATCAATTTTCAGATATATACCATCATTTGTGGACTCTATAACTTTCCTACAGACAAAATAATGTAGCACTGCCCCCTAAGGACTGCTAGATATCCACTCTGGGGGTCCCCCTGGTTACTAACACACGGCTATCAGCAAATGCAATTTTTAAATTCCTCTTGGTTCTCACTTCAACAATCAGTCCAGGGGTATCTGGTTGTTTTGTTGTTTATTTTGTGATGGGGATAGGAGAAAGAAATAGTGGGATACTCCAATTTAACTATTCATAGTATTTGAGGACTTCTATCTTCGCTGCTATGCTCTTAGATATGGAACGGTCAGGCTGTTAATTAATCCTGCCACTTTAGATGAATAGGGGTTAAGTCTCTAGCATAGGCGTGTGCACAGGGTGTGCCAGGTGTGCCTGGCACACCCTAATAACCCTGTGTGGTGCAGATTCCCCCTGTTTGAACCCCTGATATTTCAGCAAAGCCCCCTAACGGCTCCTACAATTTTTATACAAAATACTAAAATTGTAAAATATAATAAAAAAATAAAAACCACAGACACCATCCACTGCCCTGACACCACTCTCTGCCCTACTGATAGCGTCCACTGCTCTACTGACACCATCAGTATATATACACGTGTATGTGTTTGAGCTTTGAGGTGCACACCCTAATGCAATAGTCTGTGCACACCTATGGTCTCTAGATTTCTTTCAAGACGACTTGATGAATCGTATCTTATCTTATCTTCAGGACACTCTCCCTAGTATCCTCTCTCTGCTGACACCCGTCCACTGACTATCCTATGAGCATAGGTGGCCCCCCCTCAGGTCAGGCCCCTTGACACGAGACCCTGTACTCACGGTCTCCAGTGTCTCCCCTCTCAGTCAGCTTCCCTGGACCTCTGGGTTCAGCTCCTCTAAACCACTCCTCTGGCCTTCAGGTCGACCACCTGCGACCGCATGGCACCTCTACAGAGGAGGAGACAGCCACCCCCCTCCGTCCGGGGCTCTGCTCTCCAACGAAAGACCCCAAGCACATGTGCTCCTGGCTTTTTATACAGTATCCCAGCCTGCCTGGCGACCTGCCCTCTGCCAATCATCAGGACTGTATCAAAGCCTATGCACCCATTCGTCAGGTTTCCTCCCACTGTCCAACATGCCTCCCTATTGGACCAGTGTGAAACACTCTTCAGACTGAATGAATCGCATACTGAGCACAATGAGCAGACCTCTCTAGCAGATCCTGCTCCCTGGTAGGCAGAGAACAATATAGATTTACCTGCAGCCCCTCTGGTGAGCAGACAGAGCCAAAAACGATACTCTCTCACTAGCACCTACCTAGGAGGGTGCTACAATAATATACACTGATTTGAGTTATTTCCATCAAAGAAATGTAGCAGAATACATTTTGGCTTTATTTACGGAGAAAGATTATTTATTTGCAAAATTTTATAATAGAAACGAAAAAAAAAAAACTTGTTTTTTTTCATTTCAAAATGTTTGGCCTTTTTTTTTTTTTTTTAGCAAAATTTAAAAAATTAAAAACCCAGCGGTGATCAAATACCCCCCCCCCCCCCCCCAAAAAAAGCTCTATTTGTTTAAAAAAAATGAAAAACATTTCATATGGGTACAATATAGCATGACCGAGCAATTGTCTTTCAAAGTGTAACAGCGCTTAAAGCTGAAAGCCTGGGCAGGAAGGGGGGTGAAAGTGATCGGTATTGGTTGAAAAGTAATGATTTCAACCCTGAACCTTGAAGTATGCAAAAAACAGCCTTGGACCATTCATAACCGGTTGCCGGCCATCCACCGCTTTTTTACTGTGGCAGGGTGGCTCTCCTGCGCAAACTGATGTAGACCTACGTCGGTCGCGCGCCCGCAGGTAGGGGGCGAGCGCGAGCCACCGGCAGCGCGCTCCAGCCCCCACTCGGCAGCGGGGACTCCGATGCATGGGTCAGGCGGCTCCGATTGCTGCCTGACACCCGCGATCGTTCCCCGCTGAGAGAGAAGGACGGTCGGCTGTTGTAAACACATCTGACCATTCTTCTCCCTGGAATGATCACAGAGCTCCTGTGATCCTTCTATATAGGATCACAGGTCTCTATGGTCATTCCACAAGCCCCACCCCATACAGTTAGAATCACTCCCCTAGGCTCACATTTAACCCCTTGATCACCCACAATGTTAACCCCTTCCCTGCCAGTGTCATTATTACAGTAACAGTGCATATTTTTAGGACTGATTACTGTAGTAATGTCACTGGTCCCCCCAAAAGTGTCACAAATGTCAGTCAGGGGTCCGATCTGTCTGCCGCAATGTCGCAGTCCCGCAAAAAATCGCAGATCGCCACCATTACTAGTAAAACAAAAAACAATAAAAATGACA
The DNA here is from genome assembly GCF_965119305.1 of Pelophylax lessonae. Classification (NCBI taxonomy): domain Eukaryota; kingdom Metazoa; phylum Chordata; class Amphibia; order Anura; family Ranidae; genus Pelophylax; species Pelophylax lessonae. The sequence goes on from NC_138772.1 coordinate 31,174,824, forward strand.
TAAATCTTTCCCGTAGTTAATCGAAGCAGTAACTTTTACGCAAACCAATCAAAATTTTTTTTACCAAAATTATGTAGCAAAAAACAAATTGGCCTGAAATTTTAAAAAATTTAGATTTTTAAGGTTTTTTTTTTTTTTGGGAATGTTATATACCAGAATGTGAACAATATTGTTTTGTTTTGTTTTTTCAGAATTGTCGCTCTTTTTTTGTTTGTAGCGCAAACAATAAAAATCTTAGAGGTGATCAAATACCACCAAAAGAAAGCTCTATTTGTGGGGAAAAAAGGACATCAATTATATTTAGGTACAGCTTTGCACGACCACGCAATTGTCCATTCAAGTAACGCAGTGCTGAATCGCAAAATATGGCCTGGTCATTAACCACTTTACCACCGGAGGATTTTGCTGTCTTACGTCCAGGCCACTTTTTGCGATTCCGCACTGTGCGACAATTGCGCGGTCGTGCGATGCTGTACCCAAAAAAAATTTACGTCCTTTTTTTCCCACAAACTGAGCTTTCTTTTGGTGGTATTTGATCGCCTGTGCGATTTTTACTTTTTGCGCTATAAACAAAAAAAGAGCGTAAATTTTGAAAAAATAACAATATTTTTCACATTTTTTTATATGAAATTCCCCCCCAAAAAAAATGTAAAAATCAAAATTTTTTTACATTTTTGGCCAATTTGTTTTCTGCTACATATGTTTGGTAAAAAAAATCACAATAAACGTATTTTGATTGGTTTGCGCAAAAGTTATTGCGTTTACTAACTAAGGGAAAGATTTCTGTCATTTTTGGTGTTTTTTTTTAACGAGTAATGGCGGCGATCTGCGATTTTTTTTTGCGGGACTGCGACATTGCGGCGGACAGGTCGGACCCTTGACTGACATTTTTGACACTTTTGGGGGTACCAGTGACATTACTGCAGTAACCAGTGGGCCACATCTGGCCTGCAACAAGATTTTATCTGGCCCGCAGCTAGGGTCAGTGGTATGTCCTTAACCACTTTACCACCGGAGCATTTTGCCGTCTTACGTCTGGGCCACTTTTTGCGATTCGGCGCTGTGCGAATTTAACTGACAATTGCGCATTCGTGCGACGCTGTACCCAAACGAAATTTACGTCCTTTTTTTTCCCACAAACAGAGCTTTCTGTTGGTGGTATTTGATCTTCTGTGCGATTTTTACTTTTTGCGCTATAAACAAAAAAAGAGCGTTTATTTTGAAAAAATAACAATATTTTTAACATTTTTTTATATGAAATTCCCCCCAAAAAAGATGTAAAAACCAATTTTTTTTTTTTAAATTTTTGGCCAATTTGTTTTCTGCTACCTATGTTTGGTAAAAAAAATCACAATAAGCGTATTTTGATTGGTTTGCGCAAAAGTTATTGTGTTTACTAACAAAGGGAAAGATTTTTGTCATTTTTGGTGTTTTTTTTTTAACGAGTAATGGCGGCGATCTGCGATTTTTTTTGCGGGACTGCGACATTGCGGCGGACAGATCGGACCCTTGACTGACATTTTTGTCACTTTTGGGGGTACCAGTGACATTACTACAGTAATCAGTGCTATATATATGCACTGTTACTGCAAAATGACACTAGCAGGGAAGGGGTTAATTTTATTGGAGAGGGAGGGGTTAATGTATGCCTGGTGCTTACTGACGTGTGTGGGGGGAGGTGACTGAGTGACACAGGGACAGATCGCATGTTCAGCTATGCTGAACCCTGCAATCTGACCCTGCCTGTCACTTAGGAGATCTGCCCGCTCTGTTTACACAAGCAGGCGGATCTCCACACTCGATTCCCTTACGATCGGGGAAGAGCAGCGGCGATCGCCGCTGCTCCTCCCCTGGCCCGACTCCCGCTGTGAATGAATACAGCGGGAGCGAGCCTCTGGCGGTGCGCCCACAAGGGGAGGAGTCCAGCGACGTAGGTCTACGTCGCTGGACGATAATGAGCCACTGTGCCGCAGTAGAGGCACAGTGAGCAGGGCTAAAGTGGTTAAGGGGGAAAATCTTCCGGTCCACAAGTGGTTAAGGACCTATTAACACTTTTGCATTGCAGTAATGCATGTTCACCTTGACGTCTAACTTACGTTGTCTTAGAATGCACTGTCTAAGATTGTGCATGCACCTTTTTTGATGCATTTTGTTTTGCATTAGGAATCCCCTACAAATGAACAGGCTGCCCTTACACTAGTGCACCGTAATGGTGTGAATGGGCCGTAAATGAAACTAGATTGATTTTCTTGGAATTCTCTCCTTAATTCCGTAGGATCAATCAGCCATGTGATTTGTACTTGATATGTGTGTTGCTGCTTGCACTGATTCTATATTTCATCTTTTGATGGAGATAATACTGATAGTACAGATGCAAATTTACATATAAATGACCTGTTTATGTTAAATACAGACCAGCGGAGACATGTTATCTTTATAGATGTCACAGACAGACAGAGTGAAAGGCGATATTGACAGATGTCAGTCCATAGGCTCTGTGCCTGTTATGGAGGAAAATCAAGTTACAACAGTGACACCTAGAGGTCACAAAGAAGAAACACATACACTCTATGGGCAAAAGTTGGTTGGCGCTTGACCATCACATCTACACTATATTGAACAAAAATATTGTGACCAGTGGCAGCCCGTCCATTAGGGGTGCAGCGACTATGCCCCCCCCCCCCCCTATCCATGCATCCAGCCCCTAATCTACATACAGGGCACGGACGCATGGATTCCAATAGGGATTTTTTTCTTTTTTGAAGAACGTGATTATTGCCAGAGGCTCTAATAGGCTTTAAAAAAAGGGTGGGCTCGGGGCGCAGAGCCCACCCAGTTGTATGACAATAGCGAATGAATATTCGCTATTGTCACACTGATTCTCTTCCCAGCCAATCAGGAAGAGAGTTGTGAGACCCCTTTCCCGATTGGGCAAAAGGAGAAGCGATCTTACTGGCCACTGGCCAGGAAGAGACACACGGCAAGCGGCTCAGCCATCCAGCAGTCCCTGGCTCGGACAGAAGGTGTTAAGGAGGCAGGCCGGCCGGCTGGCCGTATGAGGGCCCCCCCCCTCCCGAATTAACCCCCACCCTGAATTACCCCGAATTGGTTTGCCGCCTCCTGAATTACCGAGCACCAGCTGCCACTGATTGGGACGCCTGCCTTTACACGCACATCAACTTTAATGGCATCCCAGTCGTGGTCCGTGGGGTTCAATATTGAGTTGGCCCACCCTTTGCAGCTATAACAGCTTCAACTCTTCTGGGAAGGCTGTCCACAAGGTTTAGGAGTGTGTCTATGGGAATGTTTGGCCATTCTTCCAGAAGCGCATTTGTGAGGTCAGTCACTAATGTTGGACGAGAAGGCCTGGCTTGCAGTCTCTGCTCTAATTCATCCCAAAGGTGTTCTATCAGGTTGAGGTCAGGACTCTGTGCAGCCCAGTTAAGTTCTTCCACCCAAAACTTGTCACTGAGGCTTTATCAACTGTGCGATGTGAAAATCACCTGCAAGACGCATACTGCTATGCGACCCAAAGTTGTCGCTAAATAAAGCAGATGTGTGTGACGCAGAGTAGCAAAGCCTTTGGCAGTGGACTTAACGCTTACAACAAGAACAGCCGTTAAGTTGTCACTGAGGCTTTGGCAACTCTGCGCGGTGAAATTCACCTGCAAAACGCACACTGCTATGCGACCCAAAGTTGTCACTAAATGCAGCAGATGTGTGTGTCGCTAAAATGTATTTTGCACAATAGCTGACTAGCAAGCACGTATACCTGCTGTAGATATATCAGCAGTGCAACGTGCTCACTAGACGGAACCCACGGTTGTCACTGAAACTATACATAAAATTAAATTCATCACAAAAAAAAAAAAGATTATTTTTCTTAGAATTTCAGTAGTGCAGGGATGGTGTTACCCTCCTTTCATAAAGTGCAAATAAATAAAGTGCATAAATTGCATAAATAATCCAAAACATCCAACTAAGCAAGAACAGAGTCCTTCAAAAGTCTTTGTTTATGTAGTGCCAGAGCTGGTGGTGGTGACATTGTACGGTGGTTCCTATAACGGACACCAATGACCCTGCATTAAAGGCGCTGTGTATTGCTCTGGCACTACATAAACAAAGACTTTTGAATCCCTGCAAATCCAAATTTGACCCTTGCCAGACAATTTGCATGGAAAATAATCTGTTTCCGAATTTAAAACCTTTCTGGGCCTATCCCTCCTCATGGACATTATTAAAAAGTGTTAGTTGTGGTCATATTGGTTCACTGACCCAATTCATCATATGCCCGTGTTCTCTTCTGCCATGGCCAAGACTAGATACGAGCAAATCTTGTGTTTCATGCATTTTTATGACAATGAACTCGTCCTCGGGGTTGACCCTGGATATGACCGGCTCCACAAAATTCGGCCCCTCATAAATCACTTAAACCAATAGTTTGCAGTCTTGTATATGCCCCAATAAGCTGTCTGCGTTGATGGGTCCCTGATTAACTTCAGTTAACGGTTTCTCCCCAGCAAGCGTGCCAGATACGGGGTCAAGATGTATAAGCTCTGTGACAGGGCAACAGGCTATACATGTAGTTTCTGGGTTTACGAGAGAAAAGATAGCAATGAGGAGCCCCCCAACTGCCCAGACTACATGGGGAACATTATTTGAAGATTATTTGGGACTTGGTGTCACCCTTATTTGAAAAGGGGTACCATTTATATGTGGACAATTATTACATAAGTGTGCCACTTTTTAGTCGCCTTTTTGATTCTGAAATTGGCGCATGTGGCACCGCGTGGCCTATTTGCCGGGGCTTCCCCCAATGGTTTGTAGATTCCTGACTTAGACGGGGGGGAGAGAGCCTGCTTGAAGTGTAATAAATTTCGTGCAGTCAAGTGGAGGGACACACGGAATGTTTTTGTTCTGTCCTCTGTTCACGCAGATACGACAGTCCAAATTGCAACGGCGACTGGTGTTGTTGAGAAGCCCCTCTGTATCCACGAATACAACCTTAACATGGAAGGGGTGGATTTCAATGACCAGATGATGGCGCCGTACTTAATTGCCCATAAGGCCAGACGCTGGTACAAGAAAGTGTCTCTATACTTATTCCAACTGGCTCTGTTGAACGCTTATGTGCTATACAAAGCGTCAGGAAGAAGTGGATCCTTCCTAAAATTCCAGAAAGAGATCATCACAGCCCTTCTGTATCCAGAAGGTGCTATGGCCCAAATTCACAATCCAGATGCACTGAGCCGGCTGCATGAGAGGCATTTTCCGTATATGTCCTCCCTGGTGCCCCCACCCAAACAGCACCCCAAAGAAGATGTCGTGTCTGAAAATGTGGATTTAAGCGTGACACCCACTTTTTTTGTCCCTCCTGTCCTGGCCAACCTGGTCTCTGTATCGGGGATTGTTTTTGTCGCTACCACACACTAGTGGAGTATTAGTATAGGGTACAGCACGGCACAGTCTAGGGCACACTATTTCACAGGATCTCAAAAGATGTTAAATGGCTATGACAATTAGAGAAACCCTAGCCTGGGACATTTTAAAGTTTTTTTACAGTTACAAAAAAAGTGTAAAAAAAAAAAGTTAAAAAAAAATAAAATAAAAAAAAGCCAAAAATAGTTGTCGTTTTATTGAGTAAATTTTCTGTTCTTACTGTTTTACTGTACTTTTCTAATATACTGCTATACTGTAATGTTTTATTGTTACTGTTTTTCATTGTTAACCATAGTTTGCTTTGCAGATACCACCATTCTACTGTTTTACTGCACTCTATACTATTATATTGTAATGTTTTATTGTTACAGTGTTTTGTTGTTAACCATTGTTTGCTTTGCAGGTACACCCATCAGCTGCAGTACTGATTTGTTTATTCTGACAGCAACAGCGTTTGCTCTCAGCGTATACATAAATCAATGATTGCAGCACTTTTGGAGGTTGTTTCACCACCACAGTTAAAAAAAAGAGCATATATGGCAAAGCATAGGGGATGGGGTGGACACAGGGGGGAAGATCTCCCCTATGCTTCGCCATATTTTTTTTAACACTTTTCTTGGCAGAGGTTTCTTCATCCACATCAATCTATGTGAATGGAGGAATCTGTTAGGTTCTCTTTTTTCGTTCAGCCCACAGGCTGAATGAAAAATAAAGAAGCTACAATATATGCCCAACAAGGACCGCTAGACTGCTTTTACAAGCAGTGGGAGGAGACTCCCCCATCCTCCTGCCACCTTCCACTGTTTTCTCGGGCTCTCCTGTCCCACTGGGTAACCCGAGACTGCAGCCAGTGGTTCCATCAACTGACTATAGAGGTGATTGGAGACCAGAATGGCTCCAATCATCTCTATGGCCTAAGATGCTGGAAGCTATGAGCATTTCACGACTTTGACGATTTCGCCAGATATAAATAGGGCCATTGGGAAATTGGGAAAGCATCCTATTACACAAATCTTGGTGTGGTCATATGCTTTAATGGCAGAGGAGAGATCTAGAGTCTAATAGACCCCAAATTTTTCAAAAAAGAGTACCTGTCACTACTTATTGCTATCATAGGGGATATTTAAATTCCCTGTGATAACAATAAAAACAAAAGGGAAGGTGTCAAAATAAAACAAAAAAGCAAAATAAATAATGTAAAAAAAAAAAATTCAAGCACCCCTGTCCCCCCGTGTTTGCGTGTAAAGGCAAACGCAAGCATCGGTTTGGTTTCATATGTAAAAAGCAATTGCACCATGCATGTGAGGTATCACAGTGAAAGTCAGATAGAAGGCAGTAATTCTAGCAATAGATCTCCTCTGTAAATCTAAAGTGGTAACCTGTAAAGGCTTTTAAATGCTTCTAAAAATGTACGTAGTTTGTCGGGCGTGCGCAATTTTAAAGCATGTCATGTTTGGTATCTATGTTTTCGACATAAGATCATCTTTTATATTTTACCAAACAATTGGGCATTATATAGTGTATTTGTGTATTACAGTTAAAAAATGTGTTTTTTTCCCCCCTAAAAATGCATTTGGAAAATCTCTGCGCAAATATCATGTGACAAAAAAAATTGCAACACCCACCATTTTGTTCTGTAGGGCCTCTGCTTTAAAAAATATATAATGTTTGGGGGTTTAAAGTAATTTTCTAGTAAAAAAAATATATTATTTTCATGTAAAGAATTTCAGAAAAGGCTTGGTCTTTAAGTGGTTAGAAGAGTGGGTGATGTGTGGCATAAGCTTCTAATATTAGGCATAAAATGCCAGGACACTTCAAACAACCCCCAAATGACCCCTTTTTGGAAAGTAGACACCCCAAGCTATTTGCTGAGAGGCATCTTGAGTTCATGGAATATTTTATATTTTGCCACAAGTTTCTGGAAAATTACAATTTCTGTTGCTTCTGAGTACAGGGATACCACTTGTGTGAGACTTTTTGGGAGCCTAGCCGTGTATGGGACCCCGAAAATCAGTCACTGCCTTAAGGGCGTAAATTGCTCATTTTACTTCCTCACTGCCTATCACAATTTCAAGTTTCAAGATAGCACAAACCCCCCACAAATTATCCCATTTTGGAAAGTAGACACCCCAAGCTATTTGCAGAGAGCCATGTTGAGTTCATGGAATATTTTAAATTTTGCCACAAGTTTTGGGAAAATGTTTTGTTTTCTTTTACACAAAGTTGTCACTTAAAGGTATAGTGCTCAAACATGCCATGACTATATGTGAAATTACACCCCAAAATACAATTTATCACAGTTTTGGAGGCCATAAAATGATAACATTGTGCAAAACTCCCCAAATTACCCCTTTTCAGAAAGTAGACACTCCAAGGTATTTGCTAAAAGGCATGGTGAGCATTTTACAGCTCTCATTTGTTTAGAAAAGTGAAGAAAGAAAAGGAAAATGTATTTATTTACTTTTATCAATTTATTAAACTTTGTGACTGAAAGCGAGATCTGCAAAATACTCATCATACCTTGGGGTGTCTACTTTCCGAAAAGGGGTCATTTGGGGGGTTTTGTGCTGTCTTGGCATTTTATGACCTCAGAAAATCTGGTAGATAGTGAAATCAACAATTTGCGCCCTTAGAAAGCCTGAAGGCAGTGATTGGTTTTCGGGATCCTGTACACGGCTAGACTGCTAAAAAGTCTAACAAATGAAGTATCCCCATACTCAGGAGAAGCAGCTGAATGTATTTTGGGATGTAATTCCACATACAGTATCTCACAAAAGTGAGTACACCCCTCACATTTTTGTAAATATTTTATTACACCTTTTAATGTGACAACACTGAAGAAATTACACTTTGCTACAAGGTAAAGTAGTTAGTGTCCAGCTTGTATGACAGTGTAAATTTGCTGTCCCCTCAAAATAACTCAAATTACAGCCATTAATGTCTAAACCGCTGGCAACAAAAGTGAGTACACCCTTAAGTGAAAATGTCCAATTTGGGCCAAAGTGTCAATATTTTGTGTGGCCACCATTATTTTCCAGCACTGCCTTAACCCTCTTGGGCATGGAGTTCACCAGAGCTTCAAAGGGTGCCACTGGAGCCCGCTTCCACTCCTCCATGACAACAACATGGAGCTGGTGGATGTTAGAGACCTTGCGGTTCTCCACCTTCCATTTGAGGATGCCCCGCAGAGGCTCAATAGGGTTTTGGTCTGGATACATGTTTTGCCAGTCCACCACCTTTACGCTCAACTTCTTCAGCATGGCAGTGGTCATCTTGGAGGTGTGTTTGGGGTCATTACCATGTTGGAATACTGCCCTGCAGCCCAGTCTCTGAAGGGAGGGGATCATGCTCTGCTTCAGTATGTCACAGTACATGTTGGCATTCATGATTCCCTCAATGAACTGTAACTCCCCAGTGCTGGCAGCACTCTTGCAGCCCCAGACCCTGACACTCTCACCACCATGCTTGACTGTAGGCAAGACACACTTGTCTTTGTACTCCTCACCTGGTTGCAGCCACACACGCTTGACACCATCTGAACCAAATAAGTTTATCTTGGTCTCATCAGACCACAGGACATGGTTCCAGTAATCCATGTCCTTAGTCTGCTTGCCTTCAGCAAAATGTTTGCAAGCTTTCTTCAGCATCATCTTTAGAAGAGACTTCCTTCTGGGGTGACAGCCATGCAGACAAATTTGATGCAGTGTGTGGCGTATGGTCTGACAGGCTGACCCCCTGCCCCCTCAACCTCTGCAGCAATGCTGGCAGTACTCGTACGTCTATTTTCCAAAGACAACCTCTGGATATGACGCTGAGCAAGTGCACTCAACTTCTTTTGTCAACCATGGTGATGCCTGTTCTGAGTGGAACCTGTCCTGTTAAACCTCTATATGGTCTTGGCCACCGTGCTGTAGCTCAGTTTCAGGGCCTTGGCAATCTTCTTATAGCTTAGGCCATCTTTATGTAGAGCAACAATTCTTTTTTTCAGATCCTCAGAGAGTTCTTTGCCATGAGGTTCCATGTTGAACTTCCAGTGTCCAGTATGAGAGAGTGAGAGCGATAACATCAAATGTAACACACCTGCTCCCCATTCACACCTGAGACCCTGTAACACTAATGATTTACATGACACCAGGGAGGGAAATGATTAATTGAGACAAATTTGGGCATTTTCAACTTAGGGGTGTACTCACTTTTGTTGCCAGCGGTTTAGACATTAATGGCTGTGTGTTGAGTTATTTTGAGGGGACAGCAAATTTACACGGTTATACAAGCTGTACACTCACTACTTTACATTGTAGCAAAGTGTAATTTCTTCAGCGTTGTCACATCAAAAGATATAATAAAATATTTACAAAAATGTGAGGGGTGTACTCTTTTTTGTGAGATACTGTATACGACCTAAAAATTGTTTTGAGAGCTGCCATTTGCTTGTTCCAATATTTGAACAAACGTCAGTTTACAGTCTTGGATAAGCTGCAGCTATACCTACTAATAGCAATTGTAATCTCTTCCCTTTAAAAAAAAATATAATTCTGCATTTTAAACATACCACTTTTGGAAACTTTTAAAATATTGGTGTAATTGTATTGTAAAATAGCAGATAGGTTTCTGAAATAGACACACTGCCATCCAGTGGTGTAACTTAGGTTTAGGTCTTAGCTAATACACATTTCATTTTTGGAGTAAGTTTGCCACCTAGTGCATTTTTTGCTTATTTCTAAGAAGTAAATCCATCATCAGGGAAACACAAAGGGAACCATTAAGACCCAAAGGACCCATTTGTAAGCCACTCAGAAGGGGTGTAAATCCTCAATCCTCAATTTTGGCTGTCATGCTGACCCTCTTACTTCAAAACGTTGTCTATCTTGGTAACACATATAGCTTATAATAAATCATGGATTTGAGTTATCCCGAAAGAAAGGGATATATTTACGACTCAAAGTTCAAATGGGGAAACGTAATAGATTTTCCTTCTCTACTGGACTCATTTGCACTTACATTCTGGATTCATTTTTTTTAAACTTTGGACATCAGAGCAGCAGGTCGGGGTATACTGTGGAGTTCCTTTTCGGATTTCTTCAGCCCAAGTTTTGGGCTCAGCATTATATGGATCACAATAATGACCTGTTGTGTTTCAATGGGGACCTGGATGTTTGATAAATATTTGGTTGCTTTTTCCACCCATCACAGTTGATCTCAGTCTTGTGCTTTCAACCTGGTTTGGATGGACTTAGTCTGATTGGAGCTTCGAGTCAATACCCCTTTCTTTCTTTCTTTCTTTCTTTCTTTCTTTCTTTCTTTCTTTCTTTCTTTCTTTCTTTCTTTCTTTCTTTCTTTCTTTCTCCCTCCCCCTTTCTTTCTTTCTTTCTTTCTTTCTTTCTTTCTTTCTTTCTTTCTTTCTTTCTTTCTTTCTTTCTTTCTTTCTTTCTTTCTTTCTTTCTTTCTTTCTTTCTTTCTTTCTTTCTTTCTTTCTTTCTTTCTTTCTTTCTTCCTCCCTCCCCTCTTTCTTTCTTTCTTTCTTTCTTTCTCCCTCCCCTCTTTCTTTCTTCTTTCTTTCTCCCTCTTTCTTTCTTTCTTTCTTTCTTTCTTTCTTTCTTTCTTTCTTTCTTTCTTGCTTGCTTTCTTTCTTTCTTTCTTTCTTTCTTGCTTGCTTTCTTTCTTCCTCCCTCCCCTATTTCTTTCTTTCTTTCTCCCTCCCCTCTTTCTTTCTTTCTTTCTTTCTTTCTTTCTTTCTTTCTTTCTTTCTTTCTTTCTTTCTTTCTTTCTTTCTTTCTTTCTTTCTTTCTTTCTTTCTTTCTTTCTTTCTTTCTTTCTTTCTTTCTTTCTCCCTTTCTTTCTTTCTTTCTTTCTTTCTTTCTTTCTTTCTTTCTTTCTTTCTTTCTTTCTTTCTTTCTTTCTTTCTTTCTTTCTTTCTTTCTTTCTTTCTTTCTCCCTCCCCTCTTTCTTTCTTTCTTTCTTTCTTTCTTTCTTTCTTTCTTTCTTTCTTTCTTTCTTTCTTTCTTTCTTTCTTTCTCCCTCCCCTCTTTCTTTCTTTCTTTCTTTCTCCCTCCCCTCTTTCTTTCTTTCTTTCTCCCTCTCCTCTTTCTTTCTTTCTCCCTCCCCTCTTTCTTTCTTTCTTTCTCCCTCTCCTCTTTCTTTCTTTCTTTCTCCCTCTCCTTTCTCCCTCTCCTCTTTCTTTCTTTCTTTCTCCCTCTCCTCTTTCTTTCTTTCTTTCTTTCTTTCTTTCTTTCTTTCTTTCTTTCTTTCTTTCTTTCTTTCTTTCTTTCTTTCTTTCTTTCTCCCTCCCCTCCTTTCTTTCTTTCTTTCTTTCTTTCTTTCTCTCTCACTGGAGTGGTCCCATTCCTGGGCAGACCCCTGGCAAGCTCCCTGGTACTCACAGACACTGTTTTTCCTCAGGTTGTTCTGCCTTTAACTCCCTGGTCAGCATCCACTGGACCTCCTGGCAGTGCTGTATTTTGGCCTAGGCCAACAAGGCCCAGGCCTAGGGCGGCACTTAGCAGGGGGGCAGAAAAATAGCCACCCCCGCCTCCATCTAAGACTCTATTAGCCACTGGTTGCTAGAGCCGCCTGGTGTCTAGCAACCAGTGACGTCACACCTCCCACCCCCTCCCTCTCTCTCCCATCCCCGCTCCCTCCATCTCTCACCCCCCCCTCTCTCTCAAATTTCCCTCTCTCTCATCCCCCTATCTCTCTCACCCCCATCTCGCTCTCTCTCAACACCCCCCCTCTCTCCCAACACCCTCTCTCTCCTTCAACACCCTCTCTCTCTATCTCCCAACACCCTCTCTCTCTCTCCCATCACCTTCTCCCTATCTCACCCTTCCTCATCCCTCATAAGGCACCAAGCGAGTTTAATTGCCACCTTAAGCTGGCCTTACACTATATGTAAAAATCGAACGATAGCGATTTAGAAAAACAAAAGAATTTTCGGAAGGGCTAAAGATACTACCATCATGTAGCGACCAAATTTTGAAAGATAAATATTCAATGGAAATAAATTACCGGTTTATCATTTGATATTGTCACATTAAAAGGGAAATGAGGAATTAAAATTGACCTCTTGACCTCCCTTCCGTGTATGGCCGCTTGGTATACCTTCCGTACGTTGTGGACAGATCTTTCTGTCCCTCTTGGTTATTGTTATCTTCGCTGAGTGTAGTCATTGGCAAACTGTACTATGTGTCCTGCTAGCTGAATGTGTATTTGAACTTGTGTAGATGAAAGATCGTTGCGTCTGTATGTTACGTTATCACTTATTTGTTTACTTCCAGGTTAAAGTTTTCTTGCACCTGCGCACAAAAAATCTAGAGGTTTTTCCCATGTGAGAAAGCCACTAACCTTCCAAATTGTATTCATTCAATAAAAATATTTAAAAATTTTGAACTGATTTTTTCGGGTCTGAAAACTTGAAACTGATTATCATTTGTTATCTACTAACAATCGGAAAATCGGCCCGAATGTTTGAAACAGTAGAATTTCATCAGATTTTTCGTATAGTGCATGGCCAGCATTAATCAGCCACAAATTCCGTGTGATTAATATGTGTTCGGTTTTAAAGGGATGAGGTGGCAAGCATAGGCTCCATGTGGTTTGAATGCTTCTTATTGTTCTGAATCATATGAGTATCTTGTGGTATTTTTACCAATAAATGTGTACTAGCAGTATTCATGCTATGTGTGGCCTATGCTGGCCATTCTGTGGACCATACTGATCCCATTTAGAGACAGCTGGAGGGGTCCATTATTTCTCATGTGTGTTTGATCTCTGTAATTGGGGATCACAACCATCTGGTAAGAGGTTGATTACTGTGGAGGGCACGTGTGTATGGGGGAATTCCTTAACAATTCATGTGGTTCTTGAGAAGAATTAAATACCCCTTCATTCTACCATATGCTTTCATTGCTACTGGCACATGGACTCATTTCCATTATGGACCTCATGGACTAATAAATTCACCTTTTCATTGTGTATTGATACATTTTCATTATTTCATTTCTTGCATAGTAACCAGAAGCGCACCATTATATATATATATATATATATATATATATATATATATATATACATATATATGTGTGTAGGTTTAGCGCTAGTTAGATTTTGACTGAACTTCCACTTTGGGAATTGGTAAGCTGCAACATAAAAAATAAAAATAACAGGGATATTGGCACAAAATTGGGAGTACTGGTGGGCCCAACTGGTGCTGATGACAGTCAGAGGGCTGGACACAATCTATATAGAGTCCATAGACAAAAAGTCATAAATGAAAAGTCCATGAATAAGCTAATTTGGAAGGCAGCTCTGTGTGCAAGCAAGACTGGACTTGGAAGTAACTAAGGAGAAAACACAAGTGCCATACTAAGTGCAGCATATGTGGGCTTTATTAAAAAACACAAGAAGGTTGCAAAAGTGTAAGCAGCAAAGACATGTAGTGTGTATAGTTGGCACTGCAACAAATCATCCCTGTGGAGCGACCGTTCAGGATGGCCTCTTGCTGCGGCTCATGAGGACGCTGCCGGTGGATGCCGGAACTTCTTAGGGCCATGGAACATGGTTTCAAACCACTTTATCAGTTTATCCTTTAAAAGAGTTTTCCATGGCAAATTAAAAACAAAAATCTGTAAATCTCTGCAATACATGCACATTCCCCCCATGTTTTGTGCCTTTACCCACTTGCCAACCGTATACTGTAGATATACAGCGGCAAGGCAGCTCTCCTACACAGGATCACACACCTAATAAGTGATCCTGCACTTCCAGGTTTGGGGCGCGTGCGCAAGCGCTGCTGGCAGCCCTCTCCCGCTGTGATCACACACAGCAGAACCTGATTGGGGGGTATGGTGGACTCAATGTCCGCCGACACCCACCGATGCTTCAGTAAACTGACAGAGCAATGCAATGCAAATCACCGTTCTGTCACTACAGAAGGCATACTGTAGATCCTGTGTTTCTGCAAAGCAGGGGCACGGATCTATGCCTTCCCCTAGTACAAGCACCTCCCCCACAGTAGTAAAACACTGGTCAGGCACACATTTAACCCTTTGATCTCCCCTGATGTTAACCCCTTGCCAGCCAGTGTCATTAGTACAGTGACAGGGCATATTTTTAGCACTGATGACTGTATCAGTGTCACTGGTCCCCAAAAAGTGTCAGTTAGTGTCCTGACTGTCCGCCACAACATCGCAATCCTGCTATAAGTCGTTGATCGCCGCCATTACTAGTAAAAAAATAAATGAAAATCTAGTAGTTTGTAGACAATATAACTTTTACGCAAACCAATCAATAAATGCTAATTGGGATTTTTTTTTCTTTTTTACTAAAAATATGTAGCAGAATACATATTGGTCTAAACTGTTGAAGAAATGTGATTGTTTATATTTTTTATTGCATGTGTTTTATAGCAGAAAGTAAAAAAATATATATATATATATATATATTTATATATATATATTTTTCTTTTTCAAAATTGTCGCTCTTTTTTTGTTTATAGAGCAAAAAATAAAAACCGCACAGGTGATCAAATGCCGCCAACAAAAAGCTCTATTTGTGGACATCAATTTTATTTGGTACCGTCCTGAGAAAGGAAAAATGAATCCAATAGGGACAAGGTAAAAAATATCATACATATAGTAAAAAAACATATATAAATATATGTGAGACAATACTCTACAACCTAGAGGGAGGAAACTGTTCCCTTGTTGTTTCTTTGCCGGTTTTGAAGTTTGTTTTCTATATATGAGGTAACTCCGCTGTCATACAATTGTCTTAGTCTACTCATTGCTGTATCGATTTCTGTCATCTGATTTTATATTTTTACTATATTTAGTAATCTCTAAGAAATGTTGCTTTTTTCCTTTTTTTACCTTTATAGTGTAAATACAAGTTTGTGTTGTCTTGTTGTCCCAATACCCTGAAGAAGCAGTTTTCTGTGAAACATGTCGGGATCTATTGGGAGTTTTATTCATATACAGCCATATCATTGAGGGAATGTACATGGGAACAGTATCCTCCCTCTAGGTTGTAAAGTATTGTCTCACATATATTTATATATGTTTTTTTTTTACTATATGTATGTATATGTCTGTCAAAGACATTACTTTTGTCTACCAAAGACAGTTTTCACATATGCCTACCAAAGACATTACTTATGATTCTAGGATAGGACTTGAACAGAGCTGAGGCAAGGAGAAAAATCGTCAGATAAAGACAAAATTCTACTTACCACAGGTGAGTGTCCTATCCCGGACGAGCCCCCATTTGTTGGCAATAATTCAGACTTGCATGACCCTAGGCATCAAAGTTTCTTCAGATATCTGGGAGCACTCAATGTGACATTGTACCTGCCGCCTCTGTGTCTCATTGAGTGCTCCCAGATATTTGAAGGAACTTTGATGCCTATGGTTTTGCGAGTCTGAATTTTTGCCAACATACTCTGTATGCAAATTCTTTGCTCTTTTTGTGCATGCTCCCCTTTTTATATTTTTGTATAGCAATAAAGTGATATTTGTTACCTTTTCCCTACCGGATTCGTTTTTCCTTTCTCAGGACAGTACCATAAAAATACCCATTTCTTTCCCCCAACAATTCTGGTTCACATTTTCATGACTGGGATGAAGGTACCTTTAGAACGCTCTAATCTTCTACCTGGGTATAAAATGAGAGCTCCTTCATCAATTTTATTTGGGTGCAGTGTTGCACAACTGTGCAATTGTCAGTTAAAGTAACGGAGTGCCGTATCGCAAAACATGGCCTGGTCATGAAGGGGTAAACCTTCCGAGGCTAAAGTGTTTAATCTTCAACTGCCATGAATGCTACACATGTGATCAGTTATGACACCAGCCATTGGATGATTTGACGGTCATGTTGAAAGCCCAACCAATGCGGGGAATGTAACTGTTTTTTTAAACTGTTAAGTCGATGGGTTTAGTTCCACTTTAATTTGGTTGAACCTTGTCATAATACACCAACATCTTTCTGCTGCCAAGTCAATCTTCTATAGTCACCTCGCAAAATACTCCGGCTTTGATCCTGGCTAACCTAGCAGCATCTTTAGTGTTTGAAGGTTGTACTTGTTCCGCTCCTGCACTTTTATGCCACTTAAGGACCAGAACACTGTTTACTTTTTCACTGTGGATTTATTTGGTGATTACTTTGTCATTACTAAAGATAATAAATTTGTTTTGTTTTATTTATTTATTTATTTTGGGGGAGGGGGGTAATGGGTTGGGGCAAGTCTTTCTTTTGATGATATTGTCCTGCAAATATGTATTTATTTTTTGTGAAATGTATTGATGAACATACATAGAAATAAAAAAATAAAAAATTCTACTTTAATAAGTGTTAGTTTTTTTTTTTCTTTGTTATTTAATAAAAATTTTACTGTAGATAAGTATAATTGTCTTCTATATTTTTTTCCCCATTTATAATCACCCTACAATTATGAGTCTCATATTTGAGTGTTGCATAAGTATTTACAAATTCAATAAAGTTTTTTTTTTTTTTTTCAATTTTGCATATTTTTTAAACATTAAAAGTACAACTAAGGCCCTTCCCACACTTGTGCGACTTGTCCTGTGATTTGGGACTGCAAAGTCGCATTGTTGTACTCCATGATTTCCAATGTGTACCGTTCATATCTGTGTGACTTCAAGTTGCAACGACTTCAAAGTAGTCTCTGCACTACTTTGGTCCGACCTTGATGCGTTTTGAGGTCCATAGACATAGGCATTGGTTCAAGTCCAGTCAAAATTGCGGTAAAAAAATTGCGGAAAAATTGTGAGACTTTTAGGTTGCACAAGTGTGAAAAGGGCCTAAAGGCAACACTTTTTTTTTTTTTAGTTTTGGATAGAGCGCAGGGGGATTAGAATACTTGTCCTTTTTTATTGCTGTCTGTGCCCCCTGTTAGGAAGATTCACCCTGTCTATTTCTCCAGTTTACCAGTATCATTGAAAGTAAAAGAAAATCCAAAATTTTGCGTTGTCCCCAGAAAAGCAATAGAGGGGAAATTTTCCAATGGGGACACTAGTTTTGGAGACCTGGGGGTCCCCAAGGAATTCCCCTCATTTTCAAGGAATTTCCTCTTGTGGTTTGGCTATAGGACAGGAAGTGAAGGTAAATCTCTGCAATGGAACACACATGGTTGAAAAAAATCTAACCGGTGATTATATCTCTCCCTTGCTCTATCTAAAATGAAAAAAAAAATGCCTATAGTTCTACTTTACCAAACAAGACTAAGGCTTCTTTCACACGGTCCGCCTCCGCAGGTGGATCCGTGTTGCTCAGCGGGGATCGATCCGCGATCCCCGCTGAGCCGGGCGGATGACAACTCCGTCTCCGCTTGCAGAGTCTCAGCACCCGCTGCCCTCTATGGGGGATCGGAGGAGAGCGGACCGCTTGTCCACTCTCATCAGATCCGCTCCGCTCCGATTACTGAACGGATGGAAAAATAGGGTTTCCATCCGTCCAGATTTCAGCACAGGATCGGATGCGGATGGCAGCGGGTGTCAGCGGAGGTCACCTCCGCTGACACCCGCTGCCCCATAGAGCTGCATGGAGGATCCGATCAGATCCGCCTAAAAAACTGACAGGCGGATCTGATCGGACCGCCCGTGTGAAAGAGCCCTAATAAAAACAAAAAAGTTAAATTGTTTTATTTTTTTTATTTTTTAATAACAAAAGAATAAAACATGCTAAGGGAATAAGGAGGGGATGGAGATAATTGGAGGTGATTACAATTAACTAAGGGAGGGAATATTGAAATGTTGAAATGATATATGAAAATGTGAAGATTTTGTACCTACATTTTAAGTTTATATTTGGAAAATTAATAAAAATAGAAAAATAAAACAGCGAGTACTACATAAGCCCTGTGTACTTCGGTGACGTTTTTTTTAGGACACACCGAAGATCCGTAACATGCTATAAGGCCTTTTTAAATAGGTTTAAAATTTGACTTTACCACTTTTTTCCTTTTTTTTTTTACATTATTGGTCCCAAAAAGCTATCATATTAGGATGTAAAAAAAATAAAGTCAACTATTATATGCCAGTTTTTTTCGTTAAGCACACCTAAGATCCCTAACATGCTATGATGCCTTTTTAAAGAGGTTTAAAATTTGACTTTACCACTTTTTTTTTCTTTTTTTTTACATTATTGGTCCCAAAAAGCTATCAAATTAGGATGTAAAAAAAATAAAGTCAGCTATTATATGCCAGTTTTTTTAAAGCACACCTAAGATCCCTAACATGCTATGGGGCCTTTTTAAAAAGGTTTAACATGTGACTTTACCACTTTATTCGTTTTTTTTTTACTATTATTATATTATTATTATATATTTTTACATTTTTATTATATGCCAGTTTTTTTTTTTTTTTTTAATGTCCCTTTTAACTTACAATTTTTTTTCTTTAGTTTACTAGCCTGTAGATCGCTGCTTTTATAAATAGCTGACATAATGATTCTTCAGGGAATCCATGCACTAAGACTGCTACCGTAACTTTTTGTAACTACTGTAGACCCAAAACATTCATAGAACATATTGACAGACCAAAAATAAATTATAGTTAGCAAACACTTTAATAAATTGACAATTTCTGTAACAAAACAGATAGTTCCCCCCCTCCCCGCCCACTCCCCCAATGTCAATACATTTCTATTGAGATATTTCAAAAGTTAAAACGACATTCTACATTGATTAGATTGCACAAGCTTTTTTTTTTTTTTTTACAATTTATAAAAAGAAATCTTGACTTCACATTAAAAAGCAACTGATGCCAATTTGCAATACAGTAAGCATGAAAATCACCTATTAAAAAAGAAACAAATCAAGCATCTGTGGACCTATACGTCCTCGGGAAATCAAGTCAAAGTTATTCATCTTCAAAAATGGAAAATGCTACAAAATATATCTAAATAGAGCCAAGTGAAAAGAAATAATAAAAAATAAGATGGAATAGGTAACACTGTTAAATTCATGTAAAGTTGTAATTTTATACATACATTAAAATACACTATACATTTTATTGAACTGTTCCTTCTATTACAAAGAAAAAAATAAAAATACACATGACTGTACACCACAGCTTTATTTGACATTAGAACATGCTACACACCTCGAGAAGTTAATTTGGCATTAACCACTGTACAACACATAGCAACAGACAAATTACATTTTATTTTTATTTTTAAAGCTGTAGCTTCTCTTTATAGACATCGGAAGGTCATTGGATCAATGACACAAGTTAAGACTTTATTTTTTTTTGACATCACAGTAAATACATAAAGAAACCATGGTCTATTACTGCAATAAGGCACTCCAAATGTTGAGTTGCCGTGACACATGAATGAGCAGACAAATAAAAAAACTTTTAAAAAAAAACGTATTTAGGAGCACTTACTGTGCTAACAGTCAATTGAATATGTAATATGACATTAATAATAGTATAGCAAACCTCAACACGGCCTCTCTACATTCCTAAATGTATTCATTTTTTAATGGTTTGATTAAACTGACATCTGTAAAGCATAATTGGTTACATGTGGTGGATGACCCTAGAAAATAACTGATGGCCCCAGAAATATAAGAGGAACATTTTTTTGTGGGGAGCAATTTGCAAATTTCTTACAAGCATTATTCATCAAGAACGTTAACTTTTACAGAACACTTGATTTTTTTTTTCTACTCAAACAAGATCAGTTAGGTTTTGGGAGCAAGCAGAAATGACGGTCCCAGCATTGTTGTTTTTAAATAATTTATATATATATATATATATATATATATATATATATATATATATATATATATATATATAAAATAAATCAGGGATGGCTGCACTTCAAATTTATTGAAAAAAAAGATATAAAATTTATACAAATAGCAAGTTGTTCCATTACAACAGTTTTGGGCTATGAATGATCAGGCCCTTGAGGAAGGGCCCTTCACGCACTTCCTATCTGAGGAAGGGCATGAACGATTATAGCCCAAAACTGTTGTAATGGATCACCTTGCTATTTGTAAATTTTTATATATTTTTTCTTGCTTTCAATAAATTTAAAGTGCAGCTATCCTGGACTTATTTTTCTATATGTGGCCTTTGGGAGGGCCTGAATGCATGCACCATAAAGATTTCGGAGTGCTGTTTACCTCGTCTGTGGCTATATATATATATATATATATATATACTGTATATATATATATATATATATATATATATATATATATATATATATGTATGTATATATATATATATATATATATATATATATATATATATATATATATACACACACACACAGTATAGTGTGTATATATATATAAATAAATATATAGATATATAGATATATATATACACACACACAGTATAGTATATATATATATACTGATATATATAATTCAGATTGCCCTCTATACAGCAGTGGTGCTGCATCCTCAAATTGATAACGACCAGATACTATTTATACATTAGGGCTTTTAAGGCACCAAAAATACGATATATATATATATATATATATATATATATATATATATAAAATATATAATATGTGTGTGTGTGTATATATATATATATATATATATATATATATATACATACATACACACACACACACATATATACACAAAATTATAGATTTTATTGTATTAAAATACTTCAATAAAAACAGCAATATTAAGATGTATAATATAAAAGATTTTATCATAAAAAATCAGCGCGTGTTTGTATTCCTCTTAGGTTGAAAAATCACAATTACCACCGATACAAAGTGTCAATTCATATATCCATAAATGATGCAATCAAAAAATATATAGTAAGATGTATATAAAAAATATATATAAAAAATATAAAAATATGAAAATAGTAATTGGCGTACTATACACCAATTACTATTTTCATATTTTTTTAAATATATTATATATATATTATATATATATATATATATATATATATATATATATATATATATATATATATATATATATATATCTTACTATATATTTTTTGATTGCATTATTTATGGATATATGAATTGACATTTTGTATCGGTGGTAATTGTGATTTTTCAATATCATTGGGTCAACCTAAGGGGAATACAAACATGCGCTGATTTTTTATGATAAAATCTTTTATGAAGTACACTTGCAGAGAATTAGCAGCAGTTTGGAGTAATTTCCCTTTCCCTGCGTTGACTATTTAATCATTGATTAACTAGGCGCTTGATCAGAAAACTCTTCCTTAAAATGTATAATGGCTGACATGTTCTTCAAAAGAAAATCACTTATCTTCATACACATCATCAGCTATCTATCTATTCCTTTATCGACATATGGAGACCAACCCAACATGTTTAAATCACAAGATCTGGATAACTGAAATGCCTCGGGTTGCTCTACACATTTTCTTATATAGCTCGGCATAATTTAGTAACAACTATGTTGCACATGTGGGTAGAGGAATAGATAGCTGATTATTTATATGTAAATGAGTGATTTTCTTTTGAAAAACATGTCAGCCATTATGCATTTTAAGATTGCTGTTTTTATTGATTTTTGCAATAAACTATATATATATATATATTTTTTCCAATAAAAGTTGTATTAGGTTTTTTATAATCCATATAGAATAGAACAGCAATAAATCATATATATATATATATATATATATATATATACACACACATATAAAATATATATATACATACTGTATATATATATATATATATATACATATATATATATATATTGCATTTTTGGGTGCCCAAAAAGTCCTAATGTATGATCAGTACCTGCTCGTAATAAATTAATACATTTAGCAAATAAATCACTTAGCATGAACTTAGGTAATTAGAATTAGGCAATTATAAGAGTTGGTTTAGGAGTTTAGAACTTTCACTTAACATTGTATGGTGAAGCTCAGATAAGGTGAGATTAACTTTGTATACATACATGTACATACATATTTGAATATGTACAAAGTAAAATAAAAAATAAAAAAGATTTTTGCTTGCTCCGGGTTTGGATGATTGAATTTTACACAGATTCACCTAAAAATAAAGCCCCGTACACACGTACCGATGGTCGGCTTACAAATGTTCCTCTTTTCTCCCCGGGATGTCGGTGTCTGCTGAAAAGTGCAAAGACAGCACAAGGACAGCACAAGAATTTTGTCCGCCGACTGCAGAAGTGATGTCATGTAATGGTTAACTTTCCCTGTGTTTTCTATTTTCTGAGCATGCCCAGTCTTGCAAATCTGCGGTCTGTCGGCCGAATTGTGTACTGACAGGCGAACAATCGTCCGTTCTGGTGTCGGCATACAAATATTTTCATGTTTGCACGAAAGACTTTTGTCCGCGGATTGTGCGCAGACATCTGTCGGAGGCACCATACTAACACGCGTACAATCGGCAGATCCTTCGTCCACCGACGTTTGTATGCCGACGATCGGTACGTGTGTACGGGCCTTAACATTTACTTTGCAGAGTGAACACTCTCTATTCTTTTAAACAATCAATCCAATGGCAAAAAAATAAATTTCTATCTTTTTCTACTACTTTTAGTCACACTACCATAATATGAAAACTATTGTGAAACTGTATGCAAAATAAATTTGTGTTTTCTTGAGTATCAGAATGTCATGAATGCCTGAAATTGGTCCAGCGTTAGATTAAATCATAATGTGCCTTTGAATGAATTTGTGTATTAAGCACAGTTAGGGATTTTTGGACTTAATAGTTGTCATTATCATTTACTCTCCTGCTTTTTTCGATTGAATTCGATTTGTTTGGCACATACATTTTATACTTTTACAATTATTGATAAAAACATTACATTTTTTTTCACTGATATGTTATATGTTACTGGACAAAAATTGTTTTTATGTGCTATTTCTTTGATTTTTTTTTTTTTAAATATTTGTTAAAATTATTAATTGCATGGATTTGGTTATTTAGATAGCATTTATAACCTTAACCCTAACGCATATAAAAATCTTACACTACTTTATCTTAGGTATTGCTATGCCCCTTTTTTGCACAATTGATTGTAAAATGGCTTTAAAACTGTGCATAGTATACAATTAATACTCTGTATTGTATATTTTTGTTATATAAAATATTTAACAATATACATCTGGATGTAATATGTTTTATTGGTATTTATGTTCACAACTATTTAAAACTACATAAACGTCCTATGAAATTACAGGGTATAGTTGCCAGCCATAAACGTATAGCATATACTCGGAATAATACAAAAATCTACTGAGCATATTTTAGAATTAGTTTTAAAACAGTAAAGTTATTTGTTACATTGAAACATATTTTTACTAAATTGTAGTGACCAGCTGCATTATATTTTGAGTGGGATATGCTGTTTCCAAAATAAATTTCTATGATGAAAGATATTCCCATTCTAAATTTATCCGTGCATGCCGTTGTATATCTGTTCAGTTAAAAGATCAATTTCCTCTTTCTCCTAGCAATGTTTTAATGATTTATTTGGGGAACACTATATCCGGTGATGTAAAGTGCAATGGACACTCGGTCTATTCACAGCATCTGTATGATGCCGAGAATGGCAACAGTGTCAAGACTAGTGATTGACCGATATCGGTGTTTCGTTGCCAATACCGATATTTCGGCCATTGAATATTGGTATCGGCCGATATTTTCATATATTTTTAGCACTTGACAGGTACTCTTATGGAGGGATCTGGGGGTCTAAAAGACCCCAAACCCCTCCTCTGCACTTAAAAGCATTCAAAACGCCAAGTTTGTCTGTTTTGAATGCTGTCTTTTTTTTAATCTGGCGCCGAGTACCCAGAAGTTATGTCATGACATCACATCCGGGTTTTTTCATGGAGACCCAATCAGAGCCGAATGCGGCTTTGATCAGGTCTTCGGTGGCCATGCAGGCTGGTTGCCCAGGTCTCCCGGTGGGGCGAGAGACACAGGCGAGCCGCGGAAAGGCGGTGGGAGGGGGGGATGTCCCATCCCGCTCCTTGTAATGACAGCCGAGCGGCTTCTCAGCCGCATCGGTTGTCATTACAAGACAGCTGACCGTTGGCTATGGACGCCGGTACCAGGGTGATGCCTCTAGCTGCAGGCATCACTCCGGTACATGCACTTTGCGAAATATCGGCAATATCGGCCACTTTGGTGGCCGATTCCGATATATCGGTGAAAGTGCATATCGGCCCCTGATATATCGGCTTTGCCGATAATCAGTCAATCCTGAGTCAAGACATTGTAACTTCTGTTTGCATACATCGGAATTACATTATAAGTGGCCACCCAATAGCCAAAGAGGAGAGATTACGGAAAAATTGTTATCAAATACTTACCGTAATTTTCCTTTCCTGGCCTATCCTCACGTCAAGCACACAATGGGTTAATGCCTCCTCTGAAGACCACAGGACCACCTCTTCCTAGCTAAATAAAAGACAGTCCCTCCCCCACTGAAATGTTCAATAACCTAGCCTGCAACAGGCCACTAGGGAGGGAGTCCTGTGCTGACGTTAGGATAGGCCAGGAAACGAAAATTACGGTAAGAATTTGATAACAATTTTCCGTGTTCCTGCCCCTACCTCACGTCAGCACACAATGGGATATAACTAGCTGAATAAATGAGCGGGATAGAACACATGAAAAAAAAACATTGACAATCAAGAAAAGCTGCCAAAGATAAAGAAAATGATATGTCTCGTCCCTAACTTTGCAGAACTTGCTGACTGCATGCCTAGCTTGTAAAGTCAAATGAAGGGCTAGCCACCTCTCATATATCCTTTATTAAAATCCTGGCATAACTGCCCCAACGGCTGCCACCCCTCCAGTCGAAGGAGCTTGCCCCTGTTCCTAAACAGAAAGGCCTACCTTACCATACCAATTACCCAGGTAAACCAAAAGAACCTGATGGCAAAATTAAACTATTTTCCACTTTCCTCACGTCTTTGACCTTTGTATGTATACTGTTAGCAACTTGTGTAAGGACCTGAAGTCTTCCTGCTGTGTACTCAGTGACTCCATGTGAATTCTTGGAGGGACTGCCCACAGGTTTTCCTGGAAATAGGATACCACTTGGAGATGCACGTAGTATCACTATTTCTGGTAAAAAGACACAAAAGGGATCTTTGCAAGAAAGTGCTGCCATCTCAAACATCCTTTTGTCTGAAGCAACTGCTGTCAGAGGAACTAGTTTTACCACTAGGAACTGCAATGGAAATTAAGCTATTAAAGCAAAGGATGCCTGTACTAGTGCTTTCAGAGCCAAGCGTAAGTTCCATGAAGGGAACAAGGAATTCCTTGGTGGTCGTATAGGGATTACGGCATACGACATGAAGCATTTGTTCAATGGCTCTTCCACCCATCTGCAGCATGAAAAAGAGGATAAAGGCAGAGATCTGTACTTTAATGGGAGTTGGATGCCAGATCAACCTCAACCGCCGATTGTAAAAATGTACAGGATATCTGCCAGAGCTGGGGACACAGGAGAGAAAACTTTGCTGAGCAAACAGAACAAACTTCCTTCTTATCCTCTTATATGTAGCGTTTATGGTCTTGCAGTCTTCACCAAGGTCTGGACCACCTTGGATGAGAATCCCTGCACCTCTAGTTTGGTCGATTCAATAGCCAGGCTATTCAGAGTCCCACTGGATTGGGGGGGGGGGGGCCGCCATTGATGTTGGCATAAAAGATCTTGTTTGATCGGAAACAGGATTAGTGGTGCGAATGACATCTTGGGGAGCAATGAAAACAAAGGCCTCCTCGGCAGATGGAAAGCCCCTGTATGGCATAAACGTGTTCTGTCCAAATCTTCAGAAGAATCTTCATAATCAAAGACACTGGAGGAAGACAAACACCAATGAAAAAAAAACCATGGCACTGTGAATCCACCTTCTTTCACTTCATCTTTGTAACTTGTTACAAATACCGGAAGCTGTGTGTTCAGTAGAGCCTCTATGAGAACCAATCGCTGGAATGCCCCATAGAGCCAATACAAGTTGAGGTACTTATTGTTGGAAAATAATTTGCCTAACTGATCCATTAGTGGATCCTGCGTTCCCAGTAGACTGTCGTTAACTGCCTGTAAGTGGCTCTCCACTCAGCGAAAAGTTTATGTTACGAAAAGTAACAGGAAAAGGTGGACACCTGGTGCCCCCTTAGTTGCAATGTAGGCTACTGCTGTCTTGTGGCCAATCATCAGCTTCACTCAAGCCCCTTGGAAGAAGATCCTGAAAGGCTTGCAATGCTTTAATTTTAAGACAGTCAGAGCATCTGCATTCCACTAGGCTCCAACGGCCATGCACTTGTCTCCTCAGACTAGAGGCAAAATGGCATCCGACATCAGAATTATTCCATCTCCTGGGCTGAGAGGCACACCACAAAAGAGGCACACTGGCATCCAAAACTCCAGTTCTTGCAAGTTTTTTCAGACACAAAGACCTTGTAATCCATAGGCAGACTATCCCATTGACAGAGGAAGGCAAATTGAAAAGCCCCCATGTGCCACCTGGCCAAGGCAGCACTGGAATGGCTGCTGTAAAATGTCCCAATGGGGTAATGGAATCCCTCGCTGACATAAATGCTGTCTCCTTGACTCTTCGTACACAAATTTTAAATTTGCTAATTTTTCCATTTTGGAAAACCACTTGACTTATTTGGGCATGAAAAACGACTCCAAGATCCTTCATAGATTAAGAAGGGTTTAACTGCTTTTCCTGTTTGTTCACTAGTCGACTGAACTTGGAAAAGGATTTCTAGGACAAGGTTGTAATGCTTTGCCACCTCCTGGCTTATACCTGCGACAATCAAAATGTCATCCAAGTAGCGGTGGTAGTGGTCCAAGTTTCTTGGTGCTGTGCCAATTCTAAAAATGGCAAACACCTGAACTGGAAGGGACAGGCGGTCACTGCAAGCCTCAGATGTCTGTGGTTTTACGCACTGATTGATACATGGAAGTATACGTCAGCTAGTCGATTGACTCTAGAGTCGATTGACTCTAACTGGTCCTCATGCTGAACTATCCCCATGCCTGTTTGCACAGACTTCATCTTTAACGTTTTGTTGTTTTTGTGCCCATTTGATTTCTTCAAACTTAGACAGTCGGGAAAGGTCCTGAAGCCTTGGGTAGTAGAAAGAATGGGGATGGGGAGAATCCCCCAGATTTGTTCTTCTGGTGGCAGCAACACTATGGACTTGTTGCAGTATAATTCTTATACGTAATCTTGCAGTACATCTTTCTTCTTGAGATCTGTTGATCATGAATGAAAGGATTTGGTGATTGTACTCTCAGCTACTGTCTTTGATGTTTGTCACCCAAACCCTCCAAAAAAGGAGGCTATCCTGGCTCCCACTGGAAGATACTGGTTGGGCCCACCTTCAAAAGACTTTCCAGATGTCTAGCAGTCTGCTCTGGATTTGATCACATGTAAAAAGGATGTTCAAGCTCCCTTCACTGTGATCTGGTAAGTTTCAGCCTGGTCTATAAGATTTGGACTCCTGAACCCTTCTGAAGATCGACCGACTTGAGCAAATAGACAGCTGCTTCCTCTTATTAGACCGTGGCCACAATCTGGACATTTCTTCTGTCACTCGCTTCATCCAGCATTTTGCCAAACAACAACCTCCTATTATGGAGAATGTTACAAAGGGCTTGTGCTGAAGCTTCATCTACCCTCTAGTGGCACAACCATAAAGCTCTCATCGCTTTAATGTGCCAGCCCTAAAACTAGGTCTATTGAAGCCTCAGCCAAAAGTCAGAAGCCAGGATCAAGCATCCAGAACCATGCCCACTCCTACAGGTTCCACTTGAATTAAAGGCCATTTCTTAATGCTTTAAACATCACAGTTAACGATGTTGCTAGTCAACAGGCAAAAAAAACTGCCACAGTATAGATTTTCTTCAAGTCTGCAGGCCAGTTCACCACAATTTCTGAGTTGAAGGGGCCTTTCTGCATGCATATTTTTGAAGGGTTCAGGTGCTTTTTCAATGCAATTTGCCATGTTACAGATGCGTTCCATACAGAAAAAATGCAACATGTTCTCCTTTAGTTGACAGTACTGGAACACACTACACTGGTGTGACGTAAGCCATTGGAATCCATGGTAAACACTGTTCATGCATTTTTGACTTAGATTAAAAACCCATTGGACTGCATCTGGTGTGAACCAAGTCCACTTTTCAATCCATAGGATCCCTGAAGATATTGAAAGGCAAAGACACTTGCACACCAGACGCTGGCAAGCCCAATACACTCCTGGAAGTGCGTTGCTTAAACATGCATCAGCTACCTTCATTGCATAAAGCGTGGAGACCTTTCCTGTAAATTGGTCTTCTTTTCAGATCTCTCCCATTCTTCATCAATGAGCTTTTAACTCTGTCATTATGGGAAAAGAAAGCCCTTCCCTTTTCACATTTGGAAATATCTGCGTGCTTTTTGTGATGGACGGGCCTGCGTCTTGCCTGTGGCTTGGGTATTTGCCTGCATACTTTCCGCTACAGCCTCTGGGCTCTGAAGTTTGTGCATCCCCTTTCTTATCCATAGTCATTTGAGGCAATCCGTGCAAAATAGTTTCCATCACTGCAGACTGCATGCAGGTGCAACCAGGGCTGAGCAAGGCATTTTCTATTGCGCTGATTTAAACACATGTGAGCCATTGCCATGTGAACTGCTTGAGGAGCATGGAAGCCACCCTGTAGGGGAATACAAGGAATGCAGATTGTCCTGGCCAGGAGATGACCAGTGGTGGGTCTCATGTTTTTTGTGCATCCGCTTTCTTATCTATTGTAACTTGAGGCGATCCATGCAAATTAGTTTCCCATCACTGCAGACTGCATGCAGGTGCAACAAGCAACCAGGGCTGGGCAAGGCATTTTCTAGTGCACTGATTTAAACACAATTGAGCCATTGCCACGTGAACTGCTTGAGAAGCATGGAAGCCACCCTGTGGGGGGAATACAAGGAATGCAGATTGTCCTGGTCAGGAGATCACCAGTGGTGGGTCTTATGTTTTCTGGAGTGTTTGAGTTTAGGGCTTCTGCTCCTAAAATAATGCAAAATACCATACTTTGCATTCCTTGAGCACTCTTTTAAAAATATGTCCCATGCTGCCCCCAGCATGGACATATTTTTAAAAGAGTGCTCAAGGAATGCAAAGTATGGTGTTTTGCATTATTTTAGGAGCGGAAGCACTAAACGCAAACACTCCAGAAAACATAAGACCAGCAGCAGGTGAGACACAAAATCTGAGACAAAAACCAGTCAGACTGTCTAACCAACGGGAACACAGCACAGCAGAGGAGCAAACAGCAACAAATCTTTACTGCACACGAGAAAACTGGTAGGACTGCAGAGAGAGGGAGAGAAACCAGTACCTCTGCTGGCTCTAAGACTGTTTAAGCTGCTGCTTGGTGACTGGCAGTCACTACCCCGCGCCGCCGCATCTCCCTGCCCTCTGTGGCATCATCCACCGCCACTCTCAGACTAAAGACAAAGCCAGGAGAGCAGTGCGGCACACTGCCTATACAAGACAGGAAAACCCCCAACGGTGACATTGCAGAGCTTAGCATTACCTATTCCTGCTTTCTATCATTTGCCTGCCACCCGGCACAAAGGGCACCCAGTTTTTAGAAGCGTTTACCATCCAACATTCAGGGTCTTCCAACTCCATGAGAGGCTGAACATGGAGAGGTAGGTTCGGCGGGGGGGGGGGGGGATACATTTCTAGCAATCAAAGTACTTACCACCTGCAATCTACAGGTTGCCCGGATCATGACCAAAAAAGAACACTTCAGTGGGGGAGGGGCTGTCTTCTATCTAGCTAGGAAGAGGTGGTCCTGTGGGCTCGAGGAGGTGTTAACCCATTGTGTGCTGATGAGAGGTAGGGCCAGGAAAATGGGATTTGTGCATACATTTACTTATTATTTATTTGTTTTTTTTATTATTTCTCCATATATATAACTACAGGACATGCATTCGATTTTTGTATTTTTCTTTCAATGTATTCTTGATTTTTGTATGGATAACTGAACTTAAAGCGGAGTTCCGGCCTCAAATACCTTTTTTTAACAAAAAATACCCCTATAATACTAATCCATCGCCCTTTACAGAACCGCTATTCTCATACTTACAAGGTGTACAGTATTGGATTTTAGTCAAAATCTTACTTTTAAAAACGCTGTCTGAGTGCGGCCATCTTAGACATGGGCATCTGAGGCCGCAGTGTAATCTGCTGTGCCCTTCTTCCTGATTCCAGGGAGTGTTCTGGGAGTTCTTCCTGCTTCCAGCCTTCTGGGAGTGATGACAAACCGCTCCCAGGATGCAATGCAAAGGCGGAAGTGATGTCGGTGGCCGTGGCCACAGAGGGGGGAGAAGGAGGAAGTACAATAATAAATGCCCTGAAAATAAAGTAAGGGACCCCCGAAAAAAATTTAAAATGCCCAATTGTTGATCACCATAGCGAGCACTCACTAAAGTTGCAAAAATAGGCCGGAACTCCACTTTAATAAACATTTCTATTAAAAAAAATAACAGAACCCTAAACCCACAAGTCGGAACTGTATTGAAAAAAAAATGAACACATGTTACTTATGTAACTTTTAAGCCATACCTTTTTTTGGTGACACACATTCACACCAAATACAAAAAAATATGTGGCAAAGAAGATATATGTATATGCCATTGTAAATGAAAAATAGAAAATAAATGTTAGCAGTTAAAACGCACAGTTGAATCTAAAATTTGTAAAATGGTTTTACAGTAATTTGTAAAAAAATTTGTTCCTTTCCATGTAAATTTTACTTTGAATTTTAACTTGTTATGAATATATGTTCAAAATAGAAGTGCTTCTTGTTCAAAAATATTATTTTTTTTAATTTATTATTTTTAAGGAGTAAGTTACATTTGCAGTTATATCTGTTGTTTTTTAGTAATAGTTCAAAAGTTGAGTAAACATAATATATTAAGAGGGGGGGGGGGGGAATCTGTAAAAAGGCACTTCAGATTAAAATGTTAGATTAGACAGACAAGATGCTTCTGGAGGTGCTTGAAAGGTGATCTAAAATTTTTGTAAAATTATCGCATCTTCATTGGCTTGAGAGTCTGCTTCCATTGAAGATTTCTCAGACAGCTGACTGATTCCATTGCAAAATTAAAATATTAATACTGCTTTGATGCTTTACATTTCACATTTAGACATAGTAAAATAATAACAATAATGTCTACTGAAAAAATTACATCTAATTAGATCATTAGCCAAAGATCATTTTTCCCTACCAAAGAAAATATAGATTATAAAACAAATATTATCCAAATACTTTCAAACATTCTAGATTTTAGATGATACATTAAGGTGCTATAAAAGCAACTATACATTCACAAAAATGCTGGACATTGTAAGCCCCCGTTCACACTGGGGCGACCTGTCAGGCGACCTGGTCGCCTGACAGGTCGCCGTAGGTCGCCTTCCATAGAGAAGCTGCGGACCCGTTCTAATAGGAGCGACACAAGTCGCTCCGACTTGAGCTTCTTTGGGGCGACCCCGGAGCGACCTGCATAGACTTCAATGTTATGAAGTCCGTGCCGGCCGCTCCGAGGTCGCGGGGCGACCTATGAGGTCGCCCGGCAAAGTAGCGTCGCCCCAGTGTGAATGGGGCCTTAGGATATTATTCTTGTTTGTAAACATCAAGACTTCAACACACAGACTTACTAAAACACATATAAAATTATGCATTTACAGTTAATGTTTTAATGGCTCAGAGTGATATATGGCACAATTCATGTCACAGCCTATTCCTTTTCCAAAAAAGAAAAAAAAAAAAAAAGGTTCTGTGATTTAAAATAATAATATGAGCTATACATATTCTGCATTGTTTATACACATTCTGCATTGTTTTACACATTCTGCATTTTTATAGGCCTTACCTTTGTTCTTTCATTCCAAAAATATCTTTTATCTAATATTTTATATTCCATAAAACAAAGGTGTGGCCTGTAGCGCACCAGATAAGTATTTATGACTCTATTTTTTATTATGTGCATATGTATGCTTTTCATTAAAATATAATAAAAACATCTGTTAGCTTTGTATAATTATCCAGTTTTTTCACATATTTTTATTTTTTTTGTTAATTTTTCTTTTCTGAAAATACCTCTTAAGTTCGGTATATTTATTTTTAGGTAATTGACATCATATAAGTGTGAGATAAGAAAATACGTTAGAAGTTGTAGCAGTGGGTGCAAGGCAATTTTGTTTTTTTGACTGTCACAAAATATTAAAAGCTATATTTTTATACTTTTAAACTCATTAAAAAATAAAAGCAGAAAATGTTAGTTTGCTATTACACATTGAGGTCTCTTGCAGTGTCTATGATAATACCATTCTCCTTGTTACAGCTTACAACATTATTAAAATATTAGTGTACACGTATCTATATTTTGCGTAGAATCTGCAATTTGTATTTTTTTTTTTTTTTGCAGACACACCCTGCATGTATCACCAAACACAGTGCAATCTATATACATACTTCATTTAGGTCATTTCACATTTTTTGATTTTACAAGCACAAAAAAATAAAAAATAAAATAAAAAAAGTATATATACTGTATCTATATATTATATTAAATGAAAAAAAAAATCTACTTCAAGCTGCCACAATATTGTAAACTACTATGACTTATTTGTACACACTATTTTAATATACTATAAGAATTACAGTTCAAGTGCTCCAAATAATTTCTGTTATCTCAGAGGCTATTCAAGAAAACTAATGAAAATGTAACCTCTGTTGACTGGTAGTGAGAGATATTATTATTTTTTTTTTTCTAAACTCTAAAAACACACTGGGGACAGCTATAACTGAAGGAAAATCCCCAAATTTACAATAATTAACCAGGGGTATGGTGAGGGCTGTAAAACGCAGCTTCAAGTTCACTCGTTTTAATAAAAGCGCCCCCATTTTTTTTTTTTTTCCCACACAACAATAATAACCAGATACATAAAAATATCAATGAAAAATAGGCATATGCTACAAATATAATACTTCAAAGACTGATTTTTTTTTTTTTTTTTTTTTTTTACTGTGGACTTTGCATTTAAAAAAAATGTATGGATATAATATGTATATAAGGTTCTATTGCTAGCCACCAATCACATGACTTCATGAACGTGATCAATGTGATCCTTCGACTTTTTCTTTTTGGAAACCTTGTAGGGTTTACAATCCAGCATTACATGTTGTTTCTCCCCAACCCAATGTTTCCCTTAAAAAAAACAAAAAAAAAAAAACTGAAAAATAAATGCAAAAAATTAAAATATTAGGGGAAAATTTAACAAAAAGTGACATTTGACTGTTCTCAGGCAGTTTGGGAACTCATGTCGCCAGGTTCTCCGCATTTATGCTGGACATCCGGATCTGGGAGCTGCTCTTGCTCAGAATGGACAATTGTGTTCCCCCATTGACTCCGCTGCTCGCCAGGGATGGGTGACGGTGCTTGAAATCCACAGCAAAGTACCGGTTGACTTTCCAACTCCGCCATTTTCTCTTTATTTCTGATTGCACCTTTAGGGAGAAACTTTAAAAGGTCATTTTTTTATGTACTTTTGTTGTTATGGAAAAGGATGGTAAACATGCAATATTATCATTCTATTTTATCTATCTATCTATCTATCTATCTATCTATCTATCTATCTATCTATCTATCTATCTATCTATCTATCTATCTATCTATCTATCTATCTATCTATCTATCTATCTATCTATCTATCTATCTATCTATCTATCTATCTATCTATCTATCTAAAGAGAAAGAAAGAGATCTCCCCTAGCAAAGCACCGAGTCCCAATGTCGATGAGGACAAGTGCCTCTTCCACACAACCCTGGCAAGGTGTTAGTGGGGGGTCTGCAAGAGGGGGTCTTTTTGGAATTATGGTGCACAATAATACCACTACTCATTCACAAAAAAATGTAAAGTGTAAATAACACACACTAAAAAAAAAAAAAAAGAAAAACACAGCTCCTGTCTACATTGCTAAAATTTAAAAAAAGGGGTGGGGTCTCTTGGAAGACGTTATTGACCATCTAGTGACAGGGGCTTGAGCTGTCTTTTTGTTTTTTATTAAAGGACTTGTCAAAAATAGTGTATGTCGCTCGGCTTAGGGAGGCGATGGTGCGTGATGCAAGTTTCAACGGGTCGATGGGCATTGGGCATCATGACTGATGTGGATCTGCATTACTGGACGACATGACTGACAATGGATATATATATATATATATATATATAAATATATATATATATATATATATCGTGGGACTTCTTGTTTTTTTTTTTTTATAAAGGACCAAAAATGGTGCATGTTTATTTATACTATTTTATATACTTTTTTGTGAACAAGTAGGGAAACTATACCCCTTACTCACTTACAAACCACCCCACAACCATCAAGCCAGGGATGTGGTCATCATCCTCATCAACAGGGGACACGGTGGAACCCTCCTGGCAAGGTTGCCTCCATATTAGGGCATGTGGCCTGGTATGGTTCAAGAGGGGGGGGTTACTGCATGCTTGTTCCCCTTTCCTGACCAGGCTGCATGCTCAAATACAAGTTTTATGTGGATTTTTTTTTGGGGGGGAGAGGGGGTCACATTTTTTTTCTTTAATTTTGTGCATAGGGTTCCCGTTTAATATCCATCTATGGGGGAGCCTTACACTACTTTTTTTCATTTGTGTGGGGTTCCCCTTAAAATTGACACTAGACATAAAGAGCCTGTTTTTGTGTGGGGGTCCCTCATTAACATCTATAGCAGATCCTCATCTAGGATAAGGGTCTGTTATAGATGAAGGGAATCCCCATACACCTTCTTTACAAACAGAACAAAGAAGGCAGGATCAGGGCTTTCCCCAGCAATGCTATTTAATGGAATATTGCATTTTTAATGTTTCATTTTCAGCATTACTGAAATAACTGCCTCATGCCAAACTTAATTTTTTTTAAAGTTTATTTTACTTTTTTACTTTGGTTCATGTTCCCCAGTGCAGTGCCATGAAATTTGTTTGACAAGCCCTTGCCTATTAGCCTAGAATAGACTTTACTAAAAGGCGGACCGTGGTCCAGATCTGGAACAAGTCACTGTCCCATCCAGACCGCGGTCCTGCTATTTAGGACAATGTTTTCTCCCTGCCTCGTCTGCTGTCACTATCACAGCAGAGCAGGAGGCAGAACAGTTCTGCACACAGAGCAGAAAGCACAGTAACACTAGATGGAAGGCAGGACCAGGAGCTGCCAGAATTTACTTTTCGTATTAACAAGCTTGTGATTGGTTGCTAGGGCTCAGGGCAGTCCTAGCGACCAATCACCAGCTTGTTAATCTGAAAAGTTAATTCCAGCAGCTCCTATTCCTGCCTCCGGTCCAGTACTGCTATGCCTTACTTACTTGTGCCGAAGAATGGTAGGAATGGGCAGAGTTGTGATTTGAAGGGGATTCAGAGCTGCAGGGGGATCTGTTATGTGAAGGAGGAGCAGAGCGACAGGGGGCTGGTATGTGAAGGAGGAGCAGAGCTGCGGGGGGCTGGTATGTGAAGGAGGGCAGAGCTGCAAGGGAATCTGTGATGTGAAAGGGGGCAGGGCTGGATGGGGACCTGTAATGTGAAGGGGGAGGGGGCAGAGCTGCAGGGCGCTGTTATGTGAAGGATGGGCAGAGATACAGGGAGGTCTGTAATATAAAGGGGGGGGGGGGCAAAGCTGCAAGGGAATCAGTTGTGTAAAGGAGGGTGGCAGAGCTGCATAGGAATCTGTGGTGTAAAGGGGTGGGGGGGGCAGAGCTGCATGGGGATATGTTATGTGAAGGAGGGGCAGAGCTGCAGGGGGGTATGTGATGTGGAGGCAGAGCTGTAGGGTGATCTGTGATGTTAAGGAGGGGAAGAGCTGCCTGGAGGTCTGTGATGTGAAGGGGACCAGAGTCACAAGGGAATCTGTGATGTAAAGGGGGGCAGAGCTGCACGGGGATCTGTGATGTGAAGGGGGGCAGAGCTGTAGTGGGATCGGTGATTTGAAGGGGGGCAGAGCTGTTGTGGGACCTGTAATGTGAAGGGGAGGCAGAACTGCAGCCAGGTATGTGACATGAAGGGGGGGGGGGCAGAGCTGCAAAGGAATCTGTGATGTGAAGGAGGGCAGAGTTGCAGGGGGGTCTGTGATGTGAAGGGGAGGCAGAGCTGCAGCCGGGTATGTAATGTGAAAGGGGGAGGGGCGGCAGAGCTGCAAGGGAATTTGTGACGTGAAGGAGGGCAGAGTTGCAGGGGGGTCTGTGATGTGAAGGGGAGGCAGAGCAGCAGGGGGATCTGTGATGTGAAGGGGAGGCAGAGCTGCAGCCGGGTATGTGATGTGAAAGGGGGGGGGGGGGCAGAGCTGCAAGGGAATTTGTGATGTGAAGGAGGGCAGAGTTGCAGGGGGGTCTGTGATGTGAAGGAGGGCAGAGTTGCAGGGGTGTCTGTGATGTGAAGGGAGGATTGTGATATGCAGGGGGTCTAAGGACACTAATGTAAGAATAAATAAATAAAAAACTGCCCTGAACCTAATGCTCAGCTCCTCACTACCTGCTTTGTTCAGATGGGATCACATGGAGATTGAATCAGAGATAGAAAGGCAATCACCCTCTACTATGCTTTCTGTTTAGAAAATCCTTGGTGTAAATCTCATGTCATAGGGGCATCTCCATTAAATTTTTCTTTGAAAAACCAATATTGTAATTATTATTAAACAAAAACAAAAAAAAAAAAAACAAAAACAGAAAATACCAATTAAATAAACATCTAAAATAAATAAATAAACTGGCCAAAACTTGGCATTGTGATACAATAAAAATATTTATAACAGTATAAAAAAAAAACAAAATATAGATTATATATTTGTAAACATGAATTTGTGGGTAATGGGATTTTAGCTTTGAATGAGAAAACTGCAGTAAACTTTTTTCTTACCTCGCCATTCAGGAAACAGTAGAGGATTGCAACAACAAAACCCTTGAAAACAGAGATAAAAAACATTTTTAATGTGTGTATTCATTTCTCTGTTTAATAACATAATTACTCTTATTAGCTTGAATAAATAGGGATGAGTGAAATTGAGAGTTTTTATGTCCCTGAAATTTCTGCAAACATTGTGCGATTTCTGCAAACTTTCGCCATTTTGCCTAAATAAAGGTCAATGGGGAAGGCAACATAAAGGTGGTTTCTGATTGCTTTTAAGGGTGCAATAGGCTTGAGATGGCTCCTCAGTGCTATGGATAACTCTTTCAGCCAGAGGCGTAACTAGAACCTTCAGGGCCCCCGGTGCAAGAAACCATGAAGGGCCCCCCGGACCCCTGGCCAGGGCCCTTCCCTTAAAGCCTGGAGCTCTTCTCACTGATCCTGGGGAACTTTACTCTCGTTACGGGACCCTTTGACAAGTTCTGCAGTGGGCCCCCTTCCTGCCATCTTGGGGCCTCCCCACGGTGGTCGAATGCCAGGGCCCAGTCGCAAGTGTGACCTTTGCAATCCTGGAAGTTCACCCACTGGTGTCAGTAGTTTTTATTTTTTGGTATTTTAATTGTATTTTTTATCATTTTATTTTATGTTTTCACAATGTCACTGACTATGACTCTGTCCATTCAGAAAGGGAAGGAGCTGGTAAATTACAAATTTACCAACCCCTTTCTGGTTCCCTATTGTAACTAATTCCCTGCAGCAGCCGGCAGAAGAGGGAAGGGAGCACAGTGGTGGGGAGGGGAGGGGAGCACACAGGGGCCCAGAGACAGCAGAACACAAGTGAACTGGATAGGAGGAGTGGCGGGGGCAGCATACAGAGGAACCAATCTCCTCCATTTTCCTCCTGTAGCTACAGGAGGAAAAAGGAGGACAGTGATTTCTCTACATGCTGCCCCCGCCCCCCCCCCTCCTATCCAGGTGTACAGGGGAGCCGCACAGGCCCCCTGGAGCATGGGACCCGGCTGCAATTGCAACCTCTGCAACCCCTGTAGTTACGCCCCTGCTTTCAGCTATCATGCACCTGTTCCTGTGCCAAAAAAGGCATAATTTATTTACATTTTCTTTCCACAGAAAGAAGAAAACAAAGTGGGGAAAAGTAAAATATGTTTTTGGATTATCCTGTTCTTGTACAACCTTGAAATCTGCTTGGTTCTGTCTACAGACATACAATATTTCCAACCCAATGGTAACCGGCCAGATTAGGAGATAATTGTATTAAAGATGACTTCCAAAAGCCACAATTAAAATAGAAACAGAGATGGCAATAATTTATACCTCGCTACTTTACTGCACCCAAGGCAGGAACCTGCCCCATCTTCCGTTGGCTTGCCCATGCTTGGACTAACAGGAAATCGTTGATTTTTTTTTTATTTGGGGTATTTTAGTTTATTTCAATGTAGCACTGTATTTTTTTTTTGTTTTACATTGTCATTTGTTTATTGTTGTTTTTTTTTCTTTTTTAACCACTTGCCGTCCGCCGCACGACTATCTACGTCGGCGGTCAGCCCCTCACAGGCAAAGTGACGTAGGGCTACGTCACTAGCTTGTGAGGGTCTAGGGAGCGAGCGCGCGCCGCCGGCGGCGCGCTCCCGCTCCCGCGTGGTCACGGACCCCCCCGCGCGTGTGACCGGCGGACCCGATGTCCGCCGGTCACTCTGCGATCGGCGGGGGAGAGGGAGAAAGTCAGGCGGCTTGTGTAAACAAGCTGCCTGTCATTCTCCCCTGTGTATGAAGGATGATCATACGGTTCTACTATGTAGAACCGTTGATCACTCTTCATACATCTGAAGCCACAGCAAATCACAGTAGAAAGCATGCCCCTAGGGACACACATAGCCCCTCCCTTTAAAAAAAAAGTTAACCCCTTCACTGCCAGTGTATTTTTACAGTAACAGTGCATATATATAGCACTGATTACTGTAGAAATGTCACTGGTAACCCCAAAAGTGGCAAAAATGTCAGTCAAGGGTCCGATCTGTCCGCCGCAATGTCGCATTACCACAAAAAAAATCGCAGATCGCCGCCATTACGCGTTAAAAAAAAACACAACAAAAATGACAAAAATCTTTCCCTTTGTTAGTAAACGCGATAACTTTTGCGCAAACCAATCAAAATACGCTTTTTGCGATTTTTTTTTACCAAACATAGGTAGCATAAAACAAATTGGCTGAAAATGTTAAAAAAATTTGATTTTTACATTTTTTTGGGGGGGAATTTCATATAAACAAAATATGAAAAATATTGCTATTTTTGCAAAATTTACGCTCTTTTTTTGTTTATAGCGCGTGATCAAAAAATCGCACAGGTGATTAAATACCACCAAAAGAAAGCTCTGTTTGTGGGAAAAAAAGGACGCCAAATTCGTTTAGGTACAGCGTCGCACGACCGCGCAATTGTCCGTTAAAGTCACGCAGTGCCGAATCGCAAAATACCCCCTGGTCAGGAAGGGGGTAAAATTTTCCCGGGGCTTAAGTGGTTAAAGGAAATTATTTTTGCTCTAATTTTTTTTTTTTTTTCATATTGTAAATACTGCCGTGGACTGGGCTGGAAGGGCTGAGATCGTTTTTTTTTTTTTTTTTTTTTTTTTTATCTAAGCCTAGAGAGATATATGGGGACTTAGAGACCCCACAGCTCTCCATAAAGAGGACATTTCATGCCCTATTCTTAATACAATGGATGTTTAAATTTCTTGTAATAAGAATAAAAGTAATCAAAAAAAAAAAAAAAAAGTGTAAAATTATAAAAATAAAATACACAATAAAAAAAAAAAAAATTAAAGCGCCCCCTGTCCCGGCGTGTTTGCATGCAGAATCAAACACATATGGTCGTCGCGCTCACATAAGTAAACGGTGTTCAAACCACACATGTGAGGTATCGCCACGAACGTAAGAGTGAGAGCAATAATTCTACTGCAAGACGTCCTCTGTAACTCTAAACTGGTAACTTGTAAAAATGTTTAAAGCGTCGCCTAGAGTGATTTATAATTACCGAAATTTGCCGCCATTCCACAAGTGTGCGCAATTTTAAAGCATGACATGTTAGGTATCTATTTACTCAGCATAACCTCATCTTTTACATTATACAAAAAAATTGAGCCAACTTTAGTGTTTTTTTTTTTAAATTCATGAAACCTTTTTTTTTCCAAAAACAAAAATTTGGAAAAATTGCTGTCCAAATATCGTGTGACATAAAAAGTTGTACCAACCGCCATTTTATTCCCTAGGGTCTCTGCTCAAAAAAACATATATAATGTTTGGGGGTTCTGAGTAATGATGATTTTTGACATGTAGGAGAGGAGTGCCAGAATAGGCCCGCTATGGAAGTGGTTAAAACATGTAAATATGATATACAATTTACTTTCCTATCTATTTACTAATGTTAGCAGCATAAGGATTAAAAATAGTTGATGCTGACTGGGAGAGTGAAGTTCTGCTTTATTAGGATTATCTATCACAGATTACACCAACATTTTACTCTCTTGCAGCCCCGATGGGGAATTACGATGCTATAAGAGATTTTGTAAGTTCTGATGTTACCACCCTATTTTAACCACCTCAATACCAGGCACTTAAACCCCCTTCCTTCCCAGACCAATTTTCAGCTTTTAACGCTGTTGCATTTTGAATGACAATTGCGTGGTCATGCAACACTGTACCAAAACCAAATTTGTGTAATTTTTTCCCCAAAAATAGAGCTTTCTTTTGGTGGTATTTGATCACCGCAAGGTTTTTTCTTTTTTGGTGCACAAATGAAAAAAAAAGTTTGAAAAAAAAAAAAAAACGTTTTTTTGTTTATGTTATACAATTTTGTAAATAGATACGTTTTTCCTGCACTGATGAGCACTGATGAGGCCGCACTGACAGGCACTGATAAGGAGGCACTGATGGGGTGGCACTGATGGGGTGGCACTGATATGCAGCACTGATGGGCACTGATAGGTAGCACTGATAGGCAGCACTGATGGGCACTGATAGGTAGCGCAGATATGCAGCATTGGTGGGCACTGATAGGCAGCGCTGATGAGCACTGATGGGCACTGATAGGTGGCACTGATGGGCACTGATCGGCGGCACTGATCGGCACTGATGGGCTGCACTGATGGGCACTGATAGGCAGCACTGGTGGGCAATAATGGGCACTGGTGGGCAGCACTGATAGATGGCATTGGTGGGCAGCACTGATAGGGAGGGCACCACTGGCAGGCTCTCTGAGCCCTGGTTGCCATCCCTGGTGGCCATGGTGGGCATCCCTGGTGGTCATGGGTGGGCATCCCTGGTGGCTCTAGTGGCAACCCCCCAGGGCTGCACTGGTAATCAATGTTCTGATTACCAGCACAGACCCCCCGTGTGATCAGTGAGTAATTAGTAAAACTCACTGATCCCCTGGCTGCAGCACAGATCATCTTCTTCTCCTCACTGACAGGATCTGTGTGAGGAGAAGAAGAGATCAAAGCCGTTACAACGGCTGTATTTACATTACATGACGGCTATGATTGGACACAGCCGTCATGTGATCAGGAGGGCCAATCACAGGGCCCTCCTGCCAAAACGTGTTGCTCTGTGTCCGAGGGACACAGGCGCATCGAGATCGCGCCACTGCGCGTGCCCACGGCGGCGCGATCTCGCTCCTTCTGCAGGACTTTCGGGAACGTCCGATCAGAAGGACGAGAATCCCACCCGGCCGTATATGTACAGTGGCCGGGTGGGAGGTGGTTAATGGGATATTTAACACATGCATTAAACACTTCCCGCAGGTTGGAGTCCCAAACAAAGCCGGATTCAGCTTTGATCGGGTCTCCGATGTATTAACCCGGAAGCGTTGTCATGACGCCACTTTCGATTTACTCAGCTGCTAATGGCGCCAAATTTAAAAACCTGTCAGTATTCAAAAATTCCCATATGGCCCATTTGAATACATTGAAGTGCAGTCAGAGGGTTTGGTGTCTTTTAGACCCCCGATCCCTCCATAAACAGTACCTGTCAATGCCTATTACTGTCACAAGGGACGCTTACATTCCTTGTGACAGCAATAAAAGTGAGATTTTTTA
>NC_138772.1:31974822-32022322 GCF_965119305.1 Pelophylax lessonae
ATTTATATATATATATATATATATATATATATATATATATATATATATATATATATATATATTTATATATATATATATATATATACACACACATTATATATATATATATATATATATATATATATATCAGTACGTATTATTCTTTACATTTATTATTAAATCAATTATTAAATTAAATTACATAAAATTACATGAAATTATTAATTACAATAAATTAATTATATATTAATTAATTACATTAAATCAATTAATAATAATATTAGTACTGTAATAAATGGGATAGATAGATAGATAGATAGATAGATAGATAGATAGATAGATAGATAGATAGATAGATAGATAGATAGATACTATATTTACATATTGGGGGGTCACCTCTATATACACATAGTGGGGTCACTGACTAGAGGAGGGAAGGGGAGGAGTTAGAACCCATCAGGTAGATTCACCCTCTCTAATAGTCCTGATCACCAATGTCACAGAATATAAAGTGATGAAAGATCCACCAGAACAGGAACAGGGGAAATCTTCTGATGGGGACACGGCTTCTGGTGACAACTCTCTAGGAGGGGGCTGGGCTCACTTTGGGGAGATTTCTTCTCAGTTCTCGATGTGTCTCCAGAACGGGAAATCTCTCCATTGGGACACAAATATTAAAAAAACATTCCCTTCTCCACCCAAATGGGGGAAAAAGTTTTGGGTTTAGATTTATTTTAAGAATTATTTGTCACACTATATTATATATAATATACAGTATATAACAACAATGGTATATACAGTATGTGTAATGTATACTGGA
This sequence comes from Pelophylax lessonae, assembly GCF_965119305.1. Taxonomy (NCBI): domain Eukaryota; kingdom Metazoa; phylum Chordata; class Amphibia; order Anura; family Ranidae; genus Pelophylax; species Pelophylax lessonae. Next base: position 31,975,622 of record NC_138772.1, read on the forward strand.
AATAGGCTCTGACATGGTTTCACTAGGACACTTTAGGCCACACCCAATATGTTGCGCTATGTAGCCACACCCACATCTACATTCGAACATTTGGCACCATATCTTGCTATACAGTTTATTTAACCACTTTAAGACCAGAAGATTTTACCCCCTTCCTGACCAGGCCTTATTTTGCAATTCGGCACTGCGTTACTTTAATGGACAATTGTGTGGTCGTGCGACGCTGTACCCAAACAGAATTTACGTCCTTTTTCACCACAAACAGAGCTTTCTTTTGGTGGTATTCGATTACGCTATAAACAAAAAAAGAGCGACATTTTTGAAAACGAAAAAAAAATATTTTTCACATTTTGCTTTATGACATTCCCAAAAAAAAAAATCTAAAAATCAAATTTTTTTTAACATTTTAGGCCGATTTGTTTTCTGCTACATATTTTTGGTAAAAAAAAAAAAAAATCGCAATAAGCCTATTTTGATTGGTTTGCGCAAAAGTTATCGTGTCTACTAACTACGGGAAAGATTTATGTCATTGTTTTTTTTTTCCCATCAAAATAGTTTATTAAGGTTCAAGGGTTTACAAACTTTTCTCCAATGAGAGCATGAATATATAACACAAAGAACTGAATTGTAACAGTAACATGTTGTACAATGGTGAATCAGGTAGAAATGTCCATACCATGGGTCACATACAGTATCAGTATAGAGTCAGAGTATGGGTAATAGTACATTTAGAGAGGAGTAGAGCAACCCGACCCCCTCCCATAGGGCCGATCACGATTGCGCTCTCTAATACCTAAGAACCAGCAAAAAAAAAAAAAAAAAGGGGGTGGGGAGCGAGAAGATTTATGTGATTTTTATTGATTTCTTTTTTTTTTTTTTTTACTAGTAATGACGGCGTTCTGCGATTTTTTGCAGGACTGCGACATTGCGGGGGACAGATCGGACCCCTAACTGACATTTTTTACACCTTTGGGGGGACCAGTGACATTACTACAGTAATCAGTGCTAAAAATATGCACTGTTACTGTAATAATGACACTGGCAGGGAAGGGGTTAACACTGTGGGTGATCAAGAGGTTAAATGTGAGCCTAGGAGCGTGTTTCTAACTGTAGGGGGCGTGGCTTGTGAAATGACCACAGAGACATGTGATCCTACAGGATCACAGGAGCTCTGTGATCATTCCAGGGAGAAGAACGGTCATCTGTGTTTACGACAGCCGACCGTCCTTCTCTCTGAGCGGGGAACGATCGCGGGTGTCAGGCGGCAATTAGAGCCACCTGCCCCAGGCATTGGCTTCCCAGCTGCAGAGTGCTCGCCCCCTAGCTGCAGGCGCGTGGCTGACGTTGGTCTACGTCGAATTGCACAGGGGGGCTGCATTGCCGCAGTAAAAAGGCGGCATGCGGTCGGGAAGTAGTTAATTAATCTAAAAATCCAAAATTGCTCTTTATAGGACTTTGAAGGCAACTTCAAACCAAAAAAACGAGATTAAAATAACATTTATTTTCTCGATTCAAAAATGATATACTATGTAATAGGTGATGTAATCTATGACAAATAGAGGGGATACAAAACGTTATGGGTGCTCGATCACATAATACAAAAAGATAAATAAATATATATATATATATATATATGTACAGTATATATATATATGTGTATGTATGTATGTACAGTATATATATGTGTATGTATGTATGTACAGTATATATATATATCTATATCTATATCTATATCTATATATATATATATATATATATATATATTTTTTTTTTTTTATTAAATCTTTTTGTACTATGTGATTGAGCACCCTCTATTTATGAAATTTCCAAAAATTGGGGATGTTGGTGCCATGAGTAATGCATCTCTGCTCATGCCCATTCAAATTTTTTTAAAAAATGTGGTTCAAACCATTTAATTCAAGAAAAAAAAATGTTTTAATCCTATATTTTAGTTAGAGGTCGCCGTCAAAGTCCTATAAAGAACAATTGTGTTTTTTCAGATATAATTAATAAGGATGGTGATAACCACACCCAGAGTCACACACAATAATTGTAATGCGTTTAATAAATAGCTGTGAAAATATCGTGTGTCTCAAAAATTTACAACTGCCGCCATTTTATTCTTCAGGGCCTCTGATTTCAGAAAGTATATACTTTTTTGGGGGGATTTACAGTCATTTATGTTGATTTTAACATGAGTGCAAACAAACATAGAAAAATTTCCCCAGTAGTGAAGGGGTTAAACTTTGTATACTGACAGTTGTTTACCAGGCTGGCTGGCAGATTTGAATTTTTGACAGTTAGAGCTAAAAATAGAACACCTCATCCAGCTGGTAAAGCTGTGTGAATGCCGTCATAGACCTAATTTGCATACGGAACACGTGATCAGTGTGGCTCCTCCCCCTTTGCCTATAAATAGGATGGCACACCAACTGCCGCTCACTTGCAAAGTTGACTCTGACCGAGCAGGAAGCGATTTCTCTCTCTCTGCAGTGTTGTTTATTCTATGAGAACAATGACACGATTTCTGAGAAAGAAAGGTTACAAAGCGAAGAATCTTCTGACCAACAACCAAGAAGATTCCGTTATATTACTAAATGTGCGCCCATTAACCGGGGAGCACCGGGCAAATCCACCGCCCCAAATTACCACCCCTAAAAAGGGTGGAATCAGGGCAATTGTGCGGAGAGTCAGGGCTGCCATTGGCAGAATCTGGCCCTGCCGACGCCCCAAAATCACAGAAGATGACGATGATAGTAAGTAATATATTAGTGAATTATAATGAAAGGTCACATGATGAATGTTATTTATATATAATCCGATACATAGGGTGAGGGGCAATTCAGTGATACACCACATAGGATATATATAGAGAAAGAAAGAAAACAAGGAGGGGTTGCTGCACTTAAAATTTATTAAAAAATTCAAAAAGCTACAAAGATTACATATTGTGCTCTGTAGAGGGCACATGATGTAAAATGTTTAACTTTTTTTATTTTATTTTTTTTTTTTTTATTAAATTTTAAAGTGCAGAAATCCCTCTCCTAATATATACACATAATTTTTTTTTTTTTTAAAGATATATATTATTGGTTGAACTAGATGGACCTGTATCTTTTCTCAGCCAGACTGACTATGTAACTATATGTGTGTGTGTATATATATATATATATATATAAATATATATATATATATATATATATATATATATATATATATATATGTATGTATTTATATATATATATATATATATATATATTTATATATATATATACACACATATATATATATATAGATATATATATATATATATATATATATATATATATATATATATATATATATACACATACACACATTATATATATATATATATATATATATATATATATGTATATATATATATATATATATCAGTACGTATTATTCTTTACATTTATTATTAAATCAATTATTAAATTAAATTACATAAAATTACATGAAATTATTAATTACATTAAATTAATTATATATTAATTAATTACATTAAATCAATTAATAATAATATTAGTACTGTAATAAATGGGATAGATAGATAGATAGATAGATAGATAGATAGATAGATAGATAGATAGATAGATAGATAGATACTATATTTACATATTGGGGGGTCACCTCTATATACACATAGTGGGGTCACTGACTAGAGGAGGAAAGGGGAGGAGTTAGAACCCATCAGGTAGATTCACCCTCTCTAATAGTCCTGATCACCAATGTCACAGAATATAAAGTGATGAAAGATCCACCAGAACAGGAACAGGGGAAATCTTCTGATGGGGACACGGCTTCTGGTGACAACTCTCTAGGAGGGGGCTGGGCTCACTTTGGGGAGATTTCTTCTCAGTTCTCGATGTGTCTCCAGAACGGGAAATCTCTCCATTGGGACACAAATATTAAAAAAACATTCCCTTCTCCACCCAAATGGGGGAAAAAGTTTTGGGTTTAGATTTATTTTAAGAATTATTTGTCACACTATATTATATATAATATACAGTATATTACAACAATGGTATATACAGTATGTGTAATGTATACTGGAAATAGGCTCTGACATGGTTTCACTAGGACACTTTAGGCCACACCCAATATGTTGCGCTATGTAGCCACACCCACATCTACATTCGAACATTTGGCACCATATCTTGCTATACAGTTTATTTAACCACTTTAAGACCAGAAGATTTTACCCCCTTCCTGACCAGGCCTTATTTTGCAATTCGGCACTGCGTTACTTTAATGGACAATTGTGTGGTCGTGCGACGCTGTACCCAAACAAAATTTACGTCCTTTTTTCACCACAAACAGAGCTTTCTTTTGGTGGTATTCGATTACGCTATAAACAAAAAAAGAGCGACATTTTTGAAAACGAAAAAAAAATATTTTTCACATTTTGCTTTATGACATTCCCAAAAAAAAAAAAAATCCAAAAATCAAATTTTTTTTAACATTTTAGGCCGATTTGTTTTCTGCTACATATTTTTGGTAAAAAAAAAAAAAATCGCAATAAGCCTATTTTGATTGGTTTGCGCAAAAGTTATCGTGTCTACTAACTACGGGAAAGATTTATGTCATTGTTTTTTTTTTCCCATCAAAATAGTTTATTAAGGTTCAAGGGTTTACAAACTTTTCTCCAATGAGAGCATGAATATATAACACAAAGAACTGAATTGTAACAGTAACATGTTGTACAATGGTGAATCAGGTAGAAATGTCCATACCATGGGTCACATACAGTATCAGTATAGAGTCAGAGTATGGGTAATAGTACATTTAGAGAGGAGTAGAGCAACCCGACCCCCTCCCATAGGGCCGATCACGATTGCGCTCTCTAATACCTAAGAACCAGCAAAAAAAAAAAAAAAAAGGGGGTGGGGAGCGAGAAGATTTATGTCATTTTTATTGATTTCTTTTTTTTTTTTTTTTTTTTTTTTACTAGTAATGACGGCGTTCTGCGATTTTTTGCAGGACTGCGACATTGCGGCGGACAGATCGGACCCCTAACTGACATTTTTTACACCTTTGGGGGGACCAGTGACATTACTACAGTAATCAGTGCTAAAAATATGCACTGTTACTGTAATAATGACACTGGCAGGGAAGGGGTTAACACTGTGGGTGATCAAGAGGTTAAATGTGAGCCTAGGAGCGTGTTTCTAACTGTAGGGGGCGTGGCTTGTGAAATGACCACAGAGACATGTGATCCTACAGGATCACAGGAGCTCTGTGATCATTCCAGGGAGAAGAACGGTCAGCTGTGTTTACGACAGCCGACCGTCCTTCTCTCTGAGCGGGGAACGATCGCGGGTGTCAGGCGGCAATTAGAGCCACCTGCCCCAGGCATTGGCTTCCCAGCTGCAGAGTGCTCGCCCCCTAGCTGCAGGCGCGTGGCTGACGTTGGTCTACGTCGGATTGCGCAGGGGGGCTGCATTGCCGCAGTAAAAAGGCGGCAAGCGCTCTGGAAGGAGTTAATTAATCTAAAAATCCAAAATTGCTCTTTATAGGACTTTGAAGGCAACTTCAAACCAAAAAAACGAGATTAAAATAACATTTATTTTCTCGATTCAAAAATGATATACTATGTAATAGGTGATGTAATCTATGACAAATAGAGGGGATACAAAACGTTATGGGTGCTCGATCACATAATACAAAAAGATAAATAAATATATATATATATATATATATGTACAGTATATATATATGTGTATGTATGTATGTACAGTATATATATGTGTATGTATGTATGTACAGTATATATATATATATATATCTATATCTATTTTTTTTTTTTATTAAATCTTTTTGTACTATGTGATTGAGCACCCTCTATTTATGAAATTTCCAAAAATTGGGGATGTTGGTGCCATGAGTAATGCATCTCTGCTCATGCCCATTCAAATTTTTTTTAAAAATGTGGTTCAAACCATTTAATTCAAGAAAAAAAAATGTTTTAATCCTATATTTTAGTTAGAGGTCGCCGTCAAAGTCCTATAAAGAACAATTGTGTTTTTTCAGATATAATTAATAAGGATGGTGATAACCACACCCAGAGTCACACACAATAATTGTAATGCGTTTAATAAATAGCTGTGAAAATATCGTGTGTCTCAAAAATTTACAACTGCCGCCATTTTATTCTTCAGGGCCTCTGATTTCAGAAAGTATATACTTTTTTGGGGGGATTTACAGTCATTTATGTTGATTTTAACATGAGTGCAAACAAACATAGAAAAATGTCCCCAGTAGTGAAGGGGTTAAACTTTGTATACTGACAGTTGTTTACCAGGCTGGCTGGCAGATTTGAATTTTTGACCGTTAGAGCTAAAAATAGAACACCTCACCCAGCTGGTAAAGCTGTGTGAATGCCGTCTATAGACCTAATTTGCATACGGAACATGGGATCAGTGTGGCTCCTCCCCCTTTGCCTATAAATAGGATTGCACACCAACTGCCGCTCACTTGCAAAGTTGACTCTGACTGAGCAGGAAGCGATTTCTCTCTCTCTGCAGTGTTGTTTATTCTATGAGAACAATGACACGATTTCTGAGAAAGAAAGGTTACAAAGCGAAGAATCTTCTGACCAACAACCAAGAAGATTCCGTTATATTACTAAGTGTGCGCCCATTAACCGGGGAGCACCGGGCAAATCCACCGCCCCAAATTACCACCCCTAAAAAGGGTGGAATCAGGGCAATTGTGCGGAGAGTCAGGGCTGCCATTGGCAGAATCTGGCCCTGCCGACGCCCCAAAATCACAGAAGATGACGATGATAGTAAGTAATATATTAGTGAATTATAATGAAAGGTCACATGATGGATGATATATATATATATATATATATATATATATATATATATATATATATACATAAAATCCGGTACATAGGGGAAGGGGCACTTCAGTAATAAGCCACAGGGCAAAGCAATCAAGCCTTCCCATAGGATATATAGAGAAAACAAGGAGGGGTTGCTTGATTTAAAATTTAATATAAATTTAAAAAGCTACAAAGATTACATATTGTGCTCTTTATAGGGCACATGATGTAAAATGTTTAACTCTTTTGATTTTTTTAATGAAATTTTAAGTGCAGAAATCCCTCTCCTAATATATACATATACGTTTTTTTTTTTTTGATATATGTATTATTGGTTGAACCAGATGGACCTGTATCTTTTCTCAGCCAGACTAACTATGTAACTATATATATATATATATATATATATATATATATATATATATATATATGTATGTGTATATATATATATATAATTTATTTAATAACAAATGTAATGTGTGTGTGTGTGTGTGTGTGTCTGTATATACACATACACACACATTACATTTTTTATTAAATAAATTATTAAGACCCCGTTCACACTGGGGCGACTTATGAGGAGACTTGTGTCGCCCCAGGTCGCTTGACATAAGAAAAGCAATGTTAATCAATCAGTGCCATCTTAATTGGCACTACTGAAGTTGCTCCGACTTCAGAAAAGGGTCCTGTACTACTTTGAGGTGACCTGTGATCCGACCTGTCCCATAGACTTCAATGGGAGTCACCTCCTTATCTTAATTGACACGACTTGCGATCTGACTTTCCATAGTAATGGTCCTGAACAAGAAAAAAAGAGCATTTTTCTTATAATTTTTATTAAAACATGAATATTTCTTCTCTCCACCTTGCCGTTTTTCTTGCAGGCATTTATCGGGCATTTTTGGAGGCAGGCATGACTTTTTTTGGATTTTGTGTCTGGGGGCTCTAAAAAGTGTCCCTGTGAAGTTTCATCTCTGTAGCATGTCCAGAACCCACACTGAACCCACTGAACCCACACTGCTGTATTAATAATTATAAGAAAAATGTTTTTTTTTTCTGGTTCTGGACATGCTACAGAGCTGAAACTTCACAGGTACACTTGTTGGACCCCCCAGACACTAAATCCAAAAAAAGTCATTCCTGCCTCCAAAAATGCCCGATAAATGCCTGCAAGACAAAAAAATGCAAGGTGTAGAGAAGCCGCCACACTGCTGTATTAATAATTATAAGTAAAATTATATTTTTTTGGGGTTCTGGACATGCTACAGAGCTGAAACTTCACAGGTACACTTTTTAGACCCCCCAGACACTAAATCCAAAAAAAGTCATGCCTGCCTCAAAAAATGCCCGATAAATGCCTGCAAGAAAAAAGCCAGGTGGAGAGAAGCCGTATTAATGTTCTAATAAAAATTATAAGAAAAATTATATTTTTTTGGGGTTCTGGACATGCTACAGAGCTGAAACTTCACAGGTACACCTTTTAGAGCCCCCAGACACTAAATCCAAAAAAATTCATGCCTGCCTCAAAAAATGCCCGATAAATGCCTGCAAGAAAAAAAGCCAGGTGGAGAGAAGCCGTATTAATGTTCTAATAAAAATTATAAGAAAAATGATAATTTTTTGGGGGTTCTGGGCATGCTACAGAGCTGAAACTTCACAGGTACACTTTTTAGAGCCCCCAGACACTAAATCCAAAAAAAGTCAGGCCTGCCTCAAAAAATGCCCGATAAATGCCAGCAAAAAAAAAAAAAAGGAAAGGGAAATTAGGTCACGACACATCATATTCTGATTGGCCAAATACAAAGTCCTACAAAGTCGCCTCACGTCAAGTCGCGCCAAAGTCGCGCCGAAGTCGCGCAAAGTCGTGCCGAAGTCGCGCTGAAGTCGTGCTAAAAGTCGCGCTAGAAGTCGCCCCTTATGAGGCGACTTTAGTGGTCGTGGCAGTGTGAACCGGCTCTTAATTTCATTACATTAAATTACATTATCTTTTCTCAGCCAGACTATATATATATATATATATATATATATATATATATATATATATATATATATATATATATATATATATATATATCTCAGTACGTATTATTCATTACATGTATTAAATAAAATTACATTAAATTACATTAATTTATTAATTACATTAACTTATATTAATTAATAATTGATTATATTATTTAGTATTATTAATATTATTATTATGAATTAATTAATAATTGTACATTAATTAATATATTAATTAATTACATTCAATTACATTAAATTATTGATATTAGTGCTGCAATAAATAGGATAGATAGATAGATAGATAGATAGATAGATAGATAGATAGATAGATAGATAGATAGATAGATAGATGGATACTGTATTTACATATTAGGGGGTCACCTTTATATGCACATAGTGGGGTCACTGGATAGAGGAGGGAAGGGGAGGAGTTAGAACCCATGAGGTAGATTCACCCTCTCTAATAGTCCTGATCACCAATGTGACAGAATATAAAGTGATAAAATATCCACCAGAACAGGAACAGGGGAAATCTTCTGATGGGGACACGGCTTCCGTTGACAACTGTATAGGAGGGGGTTGGGCTCACTTTGGGGAGATATCTTCTAATTTCTCGCTGTGTCTCCAGAGCGTAAAATCTCTCCATTGGGACACAAATAATTGAAAAATACATTCCCTTCTCCACCCAAATGGGGGAAAATGTTTGGATTTAGATTTATTTTAAGAATTATTTGTCACAATATATTATATATAATATATATTACAACAATGGTATATACAGTATGTGTAATGTATACTAGAAATAGGCTCTGACATGGTTTCACCAGGACACTTTAGGCCACACCCAATATGTTGCGCTATGTAGCCACACCCACATCTACATTCGTACATTTGGCACCATGTCTTGCTATACAGTTTATTTAACCACTTTAAGACTGGAAGGTTTTACCCCCCTTCGAGACAAGGCCCTATTTTGCGATTCGGCACTGTGTTACTTTAACAGACAATTGCGCGGTCGTGCGACGCTGAACCCAAACGAAATTTACGTCCTTTTTTTCCCTCAAATAGAGCTTTCTTTTGGTGGTATTTGATCACCTGTGCGATTTTTATTTTTTGCGCTATAAACAAAAAATAGCGACAATTTAAAAAAATATATATATATATTTTTCACATTTTGCTATATGACATTCCCAAGAAAAAAAATTTAAAAATCAAAATGTTTTAACATTTTAGGCCAATTTGTTTTCTGCTACATATTTTTGGTTAAAAAAAAATATCGCAATAAGTGTATTTTGATTGGTTTGTGTAAAAGTTATCGCGTCTACTAACTACGGGAAAGATTTATGCCATTTTTATTGTTTTTTTGTTTTTTTTACTAGTAATGGCGGCGATCTGCGATTTTTTGTGTGACTGCGACATTGCGGCGGACAGATCGGACCCCTGACTGACATTTTTGACACTTTTGGGGGGGACCAGTGACATTACTACAGTAATCAGTGCTAAAAATATGCACTGTTACTGTAATAATGACACTGGCAGGGAAGGGGTTAACACTGTGGGTGATCAAGGGGTTAAATAGGAGTCTAGGGGAGTGATTCTAACTGTAGGGGGGCATGGCTTGTGAAATGATCATAGAGACCTGTGATCCTATATAGAAGTGATCATTCCAGGGAGAAGAACGGTCAGCTGTGTTTACAACAGCCGACCGTCTTTCTCTCTCAGGGAGGTGCAATCGCGGGTGTCAGGCAGCAATCGGAGCCGTCTGCCCCGTGCATCGGCTTCCCTGCCTGCACTCGCGCCCTAGCTGCAGGCACGCGGCTGACATAGGTCTACGTCGGTTTGCACAGGGGGGGCTGCACTGCCGCAGTAAAAAGGCGGCGGGGGGGTCGGGAAGGGGTTAATTAATCTTAAAATCCAAAATTGCTCTTTATAGGACTTTGAAGGCAACTTCAAACCAAAAAAACGAGATTAAAAGAATGTTTATATTCTCGATTTAAAAAGGTTTGAGCCACATATTACAACACATATTACATAATATTAAATATTGTACAATATTATATACTATGTAATATGTGATGTAATATATCATAAATAGAGGGGATACAAAACTTTATGGGTGTTTGATCAATCACATAATACAAAAAGTTAAATATATATATATATATATGTGTGTGTATGTATGTATGAATATATATATATATATATATATATATATATATATATATACAGTGGGTACGGAAAGTATTCAGACCCCCTTAAATTTTTCACTCTTTGTTATATTGCAGCCATTTGCTAAAATCATTTAAGTTCATTCTTCTTCCTCATGAATGTACACATAGCACCCCATACTGACAGAAAAACACAGAATTGTTGACATTGTTGCAGATTTATTAAAAAAGAAAAACTGAAATATCACATGGTCCTAAGTATTCAGACCCTTTGCTGTGACACTCATATATTTAACTCTGGTGCTTTCCATTTCTTCTGATCATCCTTGAGATGGTTCTACACCTTCATTTGAGTCCAGCTGTGTTTGATTATACTGATTGGACTTGATTAGGAAAGCCACACACCTGTCTATATAAGACCTTCCAGATCACAATGCATGTCAGAGCAAATGAGAATCATGAGGTCAAAGTAACTGCCTGAAGAGCTCAGAGACAGAATTGTGGCAAGGCACAGATCTGGCCAAGGTTACAAAAAGATTTCTGCTGCACTTAAGGTTCCTAAGAGCACAGTGGCCTCCATAATCCTCAAATGGAAGACGTTTGGGACGACCAGAACCCTTCCTAGAGCTGGCCGTCCGGCCAAACTGAGCTATCGGGGGAGAAGAGCCTTGGTGAGAGAGGTAAAGAAGAACCCAAAGATCACTGTGGCTGAGCTCCAGAGATGCAGTCAGGAGATGGGAGAACGTTGTAGAAAGTCAACCATCACTGCAGCCCTCCACCAGTCGGGGCTTTATGGCCTCTCCTCAGTGTAAGACACATGAAAGCCCGCATGGAGTTTGCTAAAAAACACCTGAAGGACTCCAAGATGGTGAGAAATAAGATTCTCTGGTCTTATTAGAACTAGAATAAAAATAGAACTTTTTGGCCTTAATTCTAAGCGGTATGTGTGGAGAAAACCAGGCACTGCTCATCACCTGTCCAATACAGTCCCAACAGTGAAGCATGGTGGTGGCAGCATCATGCTGTGGGGGTGTTTTTCAGCTGCAGGGACAGGACGACTGGTTGCAATCGAGGGAAAGATGAATGCGGCCAAGTACAGGGATATCCTGGACAAAAACCTTCTCCAGAGTGCTCTGGACCTCAGACTGGGCCGAAGGTTTACCTTCCAACAAGACAACGACCCTAAGCACACAGCTAAAATAACGAAGGAGTGGCTTCACAACAACTCCGTGACTGTTCTTGAATGGCCCAGCCAGAGCCCTGACTTAAACCCAATTGAGCATCTCTGGAGAGACCTAAAAATGGCTGTCCACCAACGTTTACCATCCAACCTGACAGAACTGGAGAGGATCTGCAAGGAGGAATGGCAGAGGATCCCCAAATCCAGGTGTGAAAGACTTCTTGCATCTTTCCCAAAAAGACTCCTGGCTGTATTAGATCAAAAGGGGGCTTCTACTAAATACTGAGCAAAGGGTCTGAATACTTAGGACCATGTGATATTTCAGTTTTTCTTTTTTAATAAATCTGCAACAATGTCAACAATTCTGTGTTTTTCTGTCAGTATGGGGTGCTATGTGTACATTCATGAGGAAGAAGAATGAACTTAAATGATTTTAGCAAATGGCTGCAATATAACAAAGAGTGAAAAATTTAAGGGGGTCTGAATACTTTCCGTACCCACTGTATATATATATATATATATATACACACATATACATATATATATATATATATTTTTTTTTTTATTAAATCTTTTTGTATTATGTGATTGAGAACCCTCTATTGGTGAAATTTCCAAAAATCGGGATGTTGGTGCCATGATTAATGCATCTCTGTTCATGCCCATATAATTTTTTTTAAAAATGTGGTTTAAACCATTTAATTCAAGAAAAAAATATATTTTTTTAATCCTAACCACACCCAGAGTCACACACAATAATTGTAATGCGTTTAATAAATAGCTGTGAAAATATTGTGTGACTTAAAAATTTACAACTGCCGCCATTTTATTCTCCAGGGCCTCTGATTTCAGAAAATATATACTTTTTTGGGGTGGCATTGACAGTAATTTCTGTTGATTTTAACATGAGTGCAAAAAAACATAGAAAAATGTCCCCAGTAGTGAAGGGGTTAAACTTTGTATACTGACAGTTGTTTACCAGGCTGGCTGGCAGATTTGAATTTTTGACAGTTAGAGCTAAAAATAGAACACCTCACCCAGCTGGTAAAGCTGTGTGAATGCTGTCTATAGATAGGAATAAAATGGTTTTATTATGAAATGGATACAGAAAAGATGGAGAAAGCAGATGTATGATGAACAAAGATGTCTCATATTTCTTTTATTGGTAAAATAATTGATAAATAAACCCACATAGAAGGCCCAATGTCTTTGTTTACCGCATATAATGGTGTGGCTGCAGCAGCAAGGTCATGTGACCTCATTTGCATATGGAACATGGGATCAGTGTGGCTCCTCCCCCTTTGCCTATAAATAGGATGGCACACCAACTGCCGCTCACTTGCAAAGTTGACTCTGACCGAGCAGGAAGCGATTTCTCTCTCTCTGCAGTGTTGTTTATTCTATGAGAACAATGACACGATTTCTGAGAAAGAAAGGTTACAAAGCGAAGAATCTTCTGACCAACAACCAAGAAGATTCCGTTATATTACTAAATGTGCGCCCATTAACCGGGGAGCACCGGGCAAATCCACCGCCCCAAATTACCACCCCTAAAAAGGGTGGAGCCAGGGCAATTGTGCGGAGAGTCAGGGCTGCCATTGGCAGAATCTGGCCCTGCCGACGCCCCAAAATCACAGAAGATGACGATGATAGTAAGTAATATATTAGTGAATTATAATGAAAGGTCACATGATGGATGTTTTATATATATAATCCGGTACATAGGGGGAGGGGCAATTCAGTGATAAGCCACAGGGCAAAGCAATCAAGCCTTCCCATAGGATATAGAGAGAAAACAAGGAGGGGTTGCTGCACTTAAAATTTATTAAAAATTCAAAAAGCTACAAAGATTACATATTGTGCTCTTTAGAGGGCACATGATGTAAAATGTTTAACTTTTTTTATTTTTTTTTTTTATTAAATTTTAAGTGCAGCAATCCCTCTCCTAATATATATACATATCATTTTCTTTTTTTTTTAAGATATATATTATTGGTTGAACTAGATGGACTTGTATCTTTTCTCAGCCAGACTAACTATGTAACTATATATATATATATATAGATAGATAGATAGATAGATAGATAGATAGATAGATAGATAGATAGATAGATAGATAGATAGATAGATAGATAGATAGATAGATAGATAGATAGATAGATAGATAGATAGATAGATATCAGTACTTATTATTCATTACATTTATTATTAAATACATTATTAAATTAAATTACATAAAATGACATTAATGTATTGCATTAAATTAATTATATATAGATTAATTTAAATTACATAAAATACATAAATTACATTAAATTAATTATATATAGATTAATTTAAATTACATAAAATGACATTAATGACATTAAATTAGTTTTATATTAATAATTAATTATATTTATTGTCAAATTATTAAATTAAATTACATACAATTACATTAATTTAATTACATTAAATAAATTATATATTAATTAATTTAAATGACATAAAATTACATTAATTAATTGATTACATTAAATTATATTAATTAAATTAATAACATTTATTATTAAATCATTAAATTAAATTAAATAAAATTATATTAATTTATTAATTGCATAAGATTAATTATATTAATAATTAACAATTAATTCTTATATTATTAATTAATTATTATTAATCTATTATTATTATTATTATTTAATAATTAATATATTAATTAATTGCATTAAATTACTTTAAATAAAGTATTAATAATATTAGTACTGTAATAAATGGGATAGATAGATTGCATTACATTATCTTTTCTCAGCCAGACTATGTAACATTATATAAATATATATATTAGTACGTATTATTCATTACATGTATTAAATAAAATTACATTAAATTACATTAATTTATTAATTACATTAACTTATATTAATTAATAATTAATTATATTATTTATTATTATTAATATTATTATTATGAATTAATTAATAATAATTGTACATTAATTAATATATTAATTAATTACATTCAATTACATTAAATTATTGATATTAGTACTGTAATAAATAGGATAGATAGATAGATAGATAGATAGATAGATAGATAGATAGATAGATAGATAGATAGATAGATAGATAGATACTGTATTTACATGTTTGGGGGGGGGGGGGGTCACCTCTATATACACATAGTGGGGGTCACTGGATAGAGGAGGGAAGGGGAGGAGTTAAAACCAATCAGGTAGATTCACGCTCTCTAATAGTCCTGATCACCAATGTGATAGAATATAAATTGATGAAAGATCCACCAGAACAGGAACAGGTGAAATCTTCTGATGGGGACACGGCTTCCGGTGACAACTCTCTAGGAGGGGGCTGGGCTCACTTTGGGGAGATTTCTTCTCAGTTCTCGATGTGTCTCCAGAATGGGAAATCTCTCCATTGGGACACAAATAATAAAAAACATTCCCTTCTCCACCCAAATGGGGGAAAAACATTTGGGTTTAGATTTATTTTAAGAATTATTTGTCACAATATATTATATATAATATATATAACAACAATGGTATATACAGTATGTGTAATGTATACTGGAAATAGGCTCTGACATGGTTTCACCAGGACACTTTAGGCCACACCCAATATGTTACGCTATGTAGCCACACCCACATCTTCATTCATACATTTGGCACCATATCTTGCTATATAGCTTATTTAAGAAGAAGCGTTCTTATAAATGTTGGAGGTAGAGCGGCGGCCCCCTTGCTTATAGGTGCTGATCCCGCCCCCTCCTGTTTTTTTTTTTTTAAATCCTGTGTGGGATTTTATATTGAAATTCTGTGCCCCAACTGTGATCAAAGAATTCGGCTCATAGTGATGACATCATCCTATTGTCCTCTATGGGAAAATTTGTGTTGAACAAACCAAGGCTGCGGCATTTGCACCACCCTCTCCGGCTGCCATGGTGAGATTTAGTTGGGCTGCCGGAGGTGGTAAAATGCATATCAGACTTTTTTTTTTTTTTTTAACCACCTGTGTGAAAGGGCTCCATCATTGTTAGGTGGTTTGTCGTTGCCTTCTAACTGCCACTTTTGCTGGACAGCTTGGTCCGATAAAAGAACTTGAAAAATAACAGACTTACAGGCAGAATCACCAG
This sequence comes from Pelophylax lessonae, assembly GCF_965119305.1. Lineage (NCBI taxonomy): Eukaryota > Metazoa > Chordata > Amphibia > Anura > Ranidae > Pelophylax > Pelophylax lessonae. The sequence continues at coordinate 31,991,958 of NC_138772.1, forward strand.
GCAATAAAACTATGTATGGGGGGACTCAGAAAACAAGAACTTTCAATACAAGTGACAGACTACATTAGAGATGTCATTTTTAATTTGCCCAGAGTTCCATGCCAAGTATGAGAATTCGAGAGGGGGGGGGGGAGCTGTTAGAGATGTCATGGGGACTACCTAATGTACACTTGTTCTGGCATAGAAAGCCTGGCACTAAGAATAGACCCCCCAACCCCCCGGGCAGAGAACTTCCATATTGTCCATGTATATAGATCCCCATAAAAGGAAACGTGTAACATCAGAATTTCTCCATAACACTCACTCATGACACTCACTTATATATCACAATCCATCAAATTGTGCACAGATTACGTGTAAGATCGATCAATGACATGTAAGGGGAAATAATAAAAATGACTGTTTTCTTCTCTTTCCAGGACAAGTTAATGAACGTCTCATTGTCACACAGCCTTACATATGGGTTCCATACATCAGTAAGACTGAACCGGATAGAATTATGGAGGACAAACAAACACAAACAACTCCACCAACCAATAAGGACCAGGAGACTGTACAGGCCTCAACTATGGAGGACAAAGGCATACAAGTCACTCCATCCATCAGTAAGGACCAGAAGACTGTACAGGCTGCAACTAAGGAGGATAAAGAAACACAAGTGACTCCATCCACCAATGAAGACCAGAAGACTGTACAGGCTGCAGCTATGGAGGACAAAGAAACACAAGTCACTCCATTAACCATTGAGGAGGTGAAAACAACAAAAGCTGCAACCATGGATGACAAGGAAACTTCAGTGGCTCTATCTAGCAAGGATAAGAAAATCCAGGTCAGCCCATCCACTGAGGACAAGCAAGTTCTGGTCAATTCATCAAAGGAGGATAAGGAAACTGAAGTTAGTCCATCCACCAAGGAAATCAAAGTTGAAGCCAATCTATTCACTGAGGCCACCAGTATGGACAAGAAATCAGCTAAGAGCAGAAGCGTCACATTGTGCAAATCTCTCTCACTCCCATTACTCGACATTGAAATATCAGGCAATCTATTTTCATCTAATGCATTCAGTGGTGTTGAGAGTCTGCAATCTTCACCCATCGGTAGCCCAAAACATGAGCTGGCCTCACCAGTCCCATCCGCCAGTGCCATCAAGGACCAGTCATGGGTACTCTCATCAAGCTACAGTGAAATATCAAGCAATCTGTTTTCACCTGGTGAAATCCACAGTGGTGCTGAGAGTCTGCAATCTTCATCCATCAGTAGCCCAAAGCATGAGATGGCCTCACCAGTCCCATCCGCCAGTGCCATCGAGGACCAGTCATGGGTACTCTCATTATGCCACAGTGAAATATCAAGCTATCGGTTTTCACCTGGTGAAATCAACAGTGGTGCTGAGAGTCTGCAATCTTCATCCATCAGTAGCCCAAAGCATGAGATGGCCTCACCAGTCCCATCCGCCAGTGCCATCAAGGACCAGTCATGGGTACTCTCATTATGCCACAGTGAAATATCAAGCTATCGGTTTTCACCTGGTGAAATCCACAGTGGTGCTGAGAGTCTGCAATCTTCATCCATCAGTAGCCCAAAGCATGAGATGGCCTCACCAGTCCCATCCGCCAGTGCCATCAAGGACCAGTCATGGGTACTCTCATTATGCCACAGTGAAATATCAAGCAATCTGTTTTCACCTGGTGAAATCCACAGTGGTGCTGAGAATCTGCAATCTTCATCCAGCAGCAGCACAAATCATGAAATGGCCTCACAAGTCTCACCCGCTAGTGCCATCAAGGACCAGTCATTCGTACTGTCCTTTGAACAAATGGCCTATTATAGAGTCCTTGGAAAGGGGGCCTTCGGGATGGTCATGTTGGCCACTCATCCCGCCATTGACCAGAAGTTGGCGGTTAAAATTGTGCCAAAGAAAAAATTACTGCAAAGTAATGGTGGTCGCCAGATGATTTTCATAGAACGCGATGTGCTAAAGGCAGCCAGCGAGTGTCCATTTATTACACATCTGTTTGGATCGTTCCAGACAATGGTAAGTCTTTTTACCTTTCAATTTCTTCATCTCTTTCCTGTACTGCACTCCACTACTGACCCAGACCCTCTAAAATTGTTATGCAAATGGTGACCTTTACGGGAGCTGAAATTTACACAAGGCTAAGCAACCTCCTTCGGCCTCATATGACGGTCTTCCCACCTGTCAAATAGCACTGAGTGCTGAATTGTGAGAGGTAGAAGGGAGCTTCATTTGTGTCCCACACCAGGTTTTTCCTGAGGGCTCCAGATGTAGTTGGGTGAAAGCAGTATGGGGAAGAGCAGAACTCTAGAGTGCCTCCTACAAGCCTGGAGGTTGGCTAGGTAAACTGTACAGATTAGAGATTTTATGTAAAGAAACCACATTTTAAGAGGCTGCCATTGCTGACCTAAGTTTGAAATGACTAAAACTTTGAGTCATTAAGAACAAGTCCACAGCTAGCAAGACAGGAGAAGCCTGGCCTCTTGATCCACACTGGGCTTCCAGGATGGTGAACCAAAGAAATCAATTCATTGGATCAGCAGAAAAGCCAGACAAAGCTAGCATTGCAAAAAGGACAGTCCAGCAATGGCAGCCTATATAGTTTTCCTAAATTGTGTGTGTGTGTCTGTCTATTCCTTCACAAAATAAAATCATGCATGTCAATAATGTAAACTTTACCTCTTATGTTCATACAGAATCATCTCATATTTGTCATGGAATGCCTGAGCAGAGGGGATCTCTCTGAAACCTTGCATTTAGGAGCTCCATTTCCTGAGGACACCATAAGGTAAGATTAATAATCAGGTCACTCTGGAGTCGGGGGTGACTGACCAGTGACCACTGAGGACACGCAGTGACATAGTCAGCCCCTTCACCTGAGCCCCATCGATTCACACCCCTATGTACTATAGGGGGAAGTCATTTTATATTTGGATTTAATTGGTCTGTGATCATTTGGGATACTAATTCATATATCTCTTTCCCCATCAGATATTTCATAGCGGAAATGATCTGCGGTCTGCAGTTTCTGCATTCTAGGTCGATCATCCACAGAGACATCAAGCCTGATAATATCCTCTTGCATGATGACGGCCATATCAAAATCACTGATTTCGGCTTGTCCGAGATCGGTGTCACAGTGTTCAACAGGACTCGAGGACGAGCGGGGACTCCATCGTACATGGCGCCAGAGGTAAGATACTTGCTATCCACCTGATATTAGATCCAATTGTAATGTTTGTTATTATGGGATATAGAGATAAGATAAAGGGGGCTTAGTTTTCATTATTATGGGATATAGAGATAAGATAAAGGGGGCTTAGTTTTCATTATTATGGGATATAGAGATAAGATAAAGGGGGCTTAGTTTTCAATAAATGAAGAATTTCTCCACTGGTGCGCTGCTTGATTTCAGTGGGTATCCATGCTGGAACTATATCCCCAATAAAAGGTGGCAGTATCTGAGAGATGCAGCAGTGTTGAAGCTTCTTTGTAGGGAACATTTAGGCCGGGTGTAGATTGCTGGCTCTGTCCAGCCCAATTCACACATACAAATGGGATAAATGGGATAAAAGACTCAGGAATTGCCCACTTGCTGTGCTCTCTCTCTTACATAATGAGCGCTTGTGAACATTGAGCTATTGGAGTCAGTATTCCTTTATCTCCCCCCCCCCCTCCTCTAAAAGGGACTATTAAAGTGTAGGCAAGACCTTTCTTTTTTGTTTTTGGAAGAGTGGGAAAGGGTTAGACCCTCTGTCAGATTTACATAGGTGTCTGTATGTACTGGTATCCATTGTCAACGAAAAATAAAAAGAGGGGAGATCCAAAGTTTTAGAGTTTTCCCCAGAACATGAGAAGAGGAGACACCTTCAATGATGACAATTCTCTAAGAATGAAATTTCCCTTAATTTGGGAGATTTCAACCAATTTCCTCAAGCGTCTCTGGGAGACCCAAAGCCCCACCTCTAAAATTCACAAGCTCCACCTTAGTTTAACCACTTTACCACTAGAGGATTTTGCTGTCTTACGTCTGGGCCACTTTTTGCAATTCGGCGCTGTGCGACTTTAACTGACAATTGCGCGGTCGTGCGACGCCATACCCAAACGAAATGTAGGTCCTTTTTTTCCCACAAGCAGAGCTTTCTTTTGGTGGTATTTGATCACCTGTGCGATTTTTACTTTTTTGCGCTATAAACAAAAAAAGAGCAAATTTTTTTATATGAAATTCCCCCCAAAAAAATGTAAAAATCAAATTTTTTTTACATTTTTGGCCAATTTGTTTTCTGCTACCTATGTTTGGTAAAAAAAATTCACAATAAGCGTATTTTGATTGGTTTGCGCAAAAGTTATTGCGTTTACTAACTAAGGGAAAGATTTCTGTCATTTTTGGTGTTTTTTTTTTTTTTTTAACGAGTAATGGCGGTGATCTGCGATTTTTTTTTGCGGGATTGCGACATTGCGGCAGACAGATCGGACTCTTGACTTACATTTTTGACACTTTTGGGGGTACCAGTGACATTACTGCAGTAATCAGTGCTATATATATGCACTGTTACTGTAAAAATTACACTGGCAGGGAAGGGGTTAATTTTATTGGAGAGGGAGGGGTTAATGTATGCCTGGTGCTTACTGACGTGTGGGGGGGGAGGTGACTGAGTGACACAAGGACAGATCCAGGGTTCAGCTATGCTGAACACTGCAATCTGACCCTGCCTGTCACTTAGGAGATCCGCCCGCTTGTGTTTACACAAGCGGGCGGATCTCCACACTAGATCCCCGACGATCGGGGAAGAGCAGCGGCGATCGCCTCTGCTCCTCCCCTGGCCCGACTTCCGCTGTGACTGAATACAGCGGGAGCGAGCCTCTGGCGGCGCGCGCGCGCCGCCGAGAAAGGGGAGTGTCTGATGACGTAGATCTACGTCGTCAGACGATAACGAGCCACTTTGCCGCAGTACTATTACCGTACGCAGACGGCAAGTGGTTAATGTGTTTTGAGCATAATTTTAGGACTCCTGGTAGGCCTCATAGGTCACATACCAGCATGGAGTCATCTCTCTGTCCTCTGCCTGGCCTGACAATGAGCTCATCCTTCTGTTATGTTTCTACAGGTCCTTCTAAATCTTCCATACTTTGGCATGGTCGACTATTTCTCTCTGGGAATAATAGTATATAAGATGGCAGTCAACAGACATCCGTTTCTTACCGGCGAGGTATTCACACAAAACGTATTGAAGATGGTGATCACCACGGAACCAGATTATCCAGAAGACATGGACACTACCCTCTGTGACATCATAGACATCGTAAGTATACACAGAGCTTTTATATCTTTTTAGGGACAAAGTTCTTTCCAGGTTACATATATCTTAACAGGATTTTAGAAAAGACGATTTTACCTTCTTACCTGCACACATTGATGGAGGTCATAGCGGTACTTTCAGCGAGCTGACTGCTTCATGGAAGGATCGGCCTCCACCCAGTGCTGTATTTTGGCCTAAGCCAACAAGGCCCAGGCCTAGGGCGGCACTTTGTAGGGGGGCAGCAAAAAAGCCACCCCCTCCACCTGAGACTCTATTGGCCACTGGTTGCTAGAGCCACCTCTCTAATCCCCCCTCTCGCTCTCTCTCTCTCACCCCCTCTAACCCACCCCCCTCTCTCTCTCTCATCCCCCTCTCTCACCCCCTCACCCCCCTTCTCTCTCATTCCCCTCTCACCCCCTCACCCCCCCCTTCCCTCTCACCTCTTTCTTTCTCTCATCCCCCCCTCTCTCATCTCCCCCACTCTCATCTCCCCTCCCTTTCTCTCATCCCCCCTCTCTCTCTCTTATCTTCCCCACTCTCATCTCCCCCTCTCTCTCTGACCCCCCGCTCTCTATCATCCCCCCTTTCTCTTTCATCCCCCCTCACCCCCCCCCCCTTATGAGATCTCAGGGGTTCATGCTGGGACTTCAATTTTGGAGGGAGTCACATCCGTTAAAAAAGGAGTGGGGCAAATTTTACATGGGGGGGCGCCCAATTTTAGTCTTGCCTAGGGCAGCACAAAACTAAAATACACCACTGCCTCCACCTGTCATAAGGATAGCAGCAGCCCTTGTGTACCTTTAGCAGTGGAAAAGTCTAAAAAAGTACAATACAAAAAATGAAATTCCTATTGCAGAGCATGTGTGAGGAAATCAGCAGCCCTTGTGTCCACTAAAATTCAATTGCGGATGATGTGCTTAACTTGAAATCCCAGTCTGGGTGGTTCCCTTGGATAGTGATGGGGCCAATCGCACACACGGTGAATTCAATTTCTGGGGACATTCCTTACACAGACAACATATAGAACTCCCCCGGGACTGCCATCATAAGAAAAAATCATGGCAGTTGCAGATTTTTTGAAAATATAATTTTTAATACTTTCTTCATAACAATTAATTACAAAATATCGAGTTTTCCTTTAAAAACTCTTTTGAACTAATATTACACAAATAAGACACCATGCTACTATCCAATCCAATCAGGACATAGTAACAGGTTAGAAAGCCAAATTAAGGAAACTGAAATATGTAACTGTCAGAATCAAATATTAAAAGGGGAGTTCTATTGTTCAGATATTGTTCATGTTATTTCAGTGTTTCTTATTCTATTTTGTTTCTCTTTACAGTTCCTATGTAAAGACCAAGAGAAGCGGATGAGGCTAGTCAGTGAGATCCAAGAACACCCATTCTTATGGATGGTGGACTGGGATGAGACAAATCAAGGGAAATCACCACCACCATTTCCACCAGGACATGTAAGTATACAGATAAGGGAGGAGTCCCAGCACAATTGGAAGATTTTTAGCATTTTTTTTTTTTTTTTTCATGAAAAAAATCAGAAACCTTGACAAGAATTTTTCCTCTTTCTAGATTCCTGAGGAAGATCTGAGTGAAGGAGTGCCAGGGGATGTATTTTTGCAATTTGAATACCGTGACCCGCCGATAGAGCCAAAGGACCAGGAGGAATTCTTGGGCTTCACCTATATGAGCAAGCGCCTGAGGCTGCAGCCAGTGGCCTCCTCACCACCATCAGAGAGGCAGTAACATCAACATAGAGCCTCTTCACCACCATCGGACAGGCAGTAACATCAACGTAGAACCTCATCACCACCATCGAACAGGCAGTAACATCAACGTAGAACCTCATCACCACCATCGAACAGGCAGTAACATCAACATAGAGCCTCCTCACCACCATCGGACAGGCAGTAACATCAGCGTAGAGCCTCATCACCACCATAGGAGAGACAGCAACATCAATGTAGAGTTTCATCACCACCATTGGAGAGCCAGGATCCTCACTTTAGAGCCTCATCACCACCATCAGATAGCCAGGATCCTCACCATAGAGGATCAAAGAAGAACCTCAGAATGACCTACAACAATCTACGGTAACCTTTATTTTTCAGGGACAAACTTCTACTTTTCAAGGTCCCAATGATTCAATGATATAGGTAGGAAAATACATTTTATTTATTATCTACGGATGACAAGACATAAAGACATTGTAACAATAACCATTGACTTCCCTATTACCAAGACCTCCATCTATATACCCCCATATACCACCTAGTAGGATAGAATTGCAGGTGGGTATGTCCATTGACGTAGCATGGGGGGTGCTGGGGGGGGCGAGCCGCACCGGGCGCAAAATCTGGGGGGGGCGCAGTGTCATGCTGCCATTTAGGAGCCAGCTCAGCCATCCTGAACAAGCCCCTGCATTGATGGTGGGATTCGGGAGGCAGGAGGCTGATATTAAAGCCAGTACAGCTCCGGAATGGAGGGCGGGAGGGAGGGAAGTTAACTCACAGGTGATTGGTTGCTAGCAACCAATCACAAGCTGATTACCTGGAAAAGTTGTGCAGATCCCACCCTCCTTCCAGAGCTGTCCTGCTTCTGATGTCAGCTTCATGCTTGCTGCCATCCATGCGGCGCTGTCCACTCCACTGCTGTCCCCTCTGTGAGTAATGTGGATTGTGGAGGAAGCTGAGGGTGCTGTGAAGGTGGAGCTGAGGACAGGGAGCTGAGGGTGGGGGGGGGGGGGGAGCTGAGGACAGGAATCTGAAGATGGGGGATGGGGGGGGGGCTGAGGACAGGAATCCAAAAATGGGGGGTGGGGGGGCAGAGGACAGGAATCTGAAGATGGGGGATGGGGGGGGGGCTGAGGACAGGAATCTGAAGATGGGGTAAAGCTGAGGACAGGAATTTAAGGGAGTAGTGGGGGTCAGGAATGTAAAGTGGTAGTGGGGGTCAGGAATGTAAAGGGGTACTGGGGTGAGGACAGGAATGTAAAGGGGTGGGGGGGCTGGTGGTGAGGACAGGAATGTAAAGGGGTAGGGGTGAGGACAGGAATGTAAAGGGGTACTGGGGTGAGGACAGGAATGTAAAGGGGTGGGGGTGAGGACAGGAATGTAAAGGGGTACTGGGGTGAGGACAGGAATGTAAAAGGGTGGGGGTGGTGAGGACAGGAATTTAAAGGGGTAGGGGGTGAGGACAGGAATGTAACAGGGTACTGGGGATGAGGACAGGAATGTAAAGGGGTGGGGGGGGGTGGTGAGGACAGGATTTTAAAGGGGTAGGGGTGAGGACAGGAATGTAAAGGGGTACTGGGGATGAGGACAGGAATGTAAAGGGGTGGGGGGGGGGGGCTGAGGACAGGAATGTAAAGGCGGAAGGGAGGTTATATAAAGGGGGCTAAGGACAGGAATGCAGAGGGGGGCTGAGGACAGAAATGTGAAGGAGGAGGGGCATGATATAAAAGGGGCATAAGGATAGGAATGTAAAGGGGGGGGGGGGTGATGACAAGGATGTGAGGGGAGGGGGGAGGGATATGAAGGTGGGCTGAGGACAATAATGTGAAGGGGGGGTTTCATGTGCAGGGGGGACTGAGAACACTATTGTAATGACAGTATTGTGATGTGAAGGATATGAGGCTAGCTTTATAACATTGCTACCTGTTCTCTGCATGTAGGCAGCCCATTCATTTCATTTTGTGTAATTGTCAGTATAGTAATCAGGTAGGTCTGTGTAGGTGTCAGTATAGTAATCAGGTAGGTCTGTGTAGGTGTCAGTATAGTAATCAGGTAGGTCAGTGTAGGAATAAGGTAGGTCTGTTTAGTGATCAGCTAGGTCAGTGTAGGTGTCAGTGTAGTGGTCTAGTAGATTTGTTTAGGGGGGCGCAAATTACTTACCTTGCCCTGGGCGCTGACAACCCACGCTACGCCACTGGGTATGTCGCAGTTTAAACCACCCATTACATGTGCTCTAGATACTGCATGATAGCGGCCCATGACAACACAGGAGACATAAGCATGCGTACTGTGCAAGCGTAGATTAGCCACAATCCGAAAGGCCATCTAGAGAGGAGCGTGATCTCAAGCTCCACCCCCAGGGAACAACACAACCAGACCACTCCCAAAGAGTCACTGCCACACAAACCATTGGCATGACATGTGGAGGAGGAGTGGGCTATAGGGAAGGAGTCTATCCAGTCTAAAACTGGGCTCCTTCACACCTGCCAGTGAGCTAAAATGGCTCATTGTGGCAATGACATTCCATGGGTGCAAAGTGTGCAGTGCACATGGGCCCCAAGGGGGTGGGGTCCATTGTGCTCTGACCCACACTGCACCCATGGACCTGTTAAGAATGAGAATAGGAGGGAGACTGAGACACCTTTGCCCTGTTTTGCCACAGGAATAAAATCCTCCCCCATAGTCCACTCTTCCTCCATATGTCCCACCAATGGCATGAGCAACATTGACTCTCTGGGAGTGATCTGCGTGGGTTGCTCCCTGGGGGGGGAGGGGGGACTTGGGATTGGGACTCTCTCTGGATGGCCTGGGTGGTCTGAACTGTGACAAAACCACCTGGAATTGTATCCTCTGTACACATATACAGACAGTAGCAGGTACAGTATACGGGGTTATATGGATGGAGGTCTTGGTAATTGGGAAGACAATGGATGTTGTCATGTTGTCACAATGTTTTCATGTCTTGTTCTCTGTAAATGCAAAATAAAATGTATGTTCTTATCTATGCTGTCTTGATGTGGGCACCTTAAAAAGTCCAGCTTTGTCCTTGTAAAATAAAAGTAAAATCAGATGATCCGAGGCTCTATATTGATGAGAAATAGAATCTATATTGTCTTGAACAGTATAGAAATTTGAGCATTTCACAGCGAGATGAACTGGCCACCCTAGACTGATGATTCAGGGACTATCCGATCGCCTTAGGGGGTCAGGAAGGAATTTTTTTTCCCCTTTTGGAGTCCATCTGACTGAGGGGGTTTTTCGCCTTCCTCTGAATCATCCCAAGGTTTAGGAATATAAAAAGGCCTCACCTCTGAGGAGACAGAGGATAAAAGTGATGGACCTCCAATGTTCTCCGAAGCCCTAAAATAAAATGATATGAAATGTAAAAAGATGTGAACTACAATGAAGTGTTCAGATCAACCCATCAATAGGTGAAATAGGTAAGGTGTGCATTTACCAGAGATAATATTGCTATACAGCATATAGATCAGTGGTTCTTAACCTTGTTGGAGGTACTGAACCCCACCAGTTTCATATGCACATTCACTAAACCCTTCTTAATTGAAAAAATAAAATATGATTTTTTCAAATTCAAAACATAGGTATATATCTAGGTATATATTTATACATAGGTGCACAAAATGAACAAAACCATTAACAAACAAAAAAAAGAAAACAAAAAAAAAAAAAAAAAAAAAAAAAAAAAAAAGGCTCCATAGCTCAGGGGTTAGAGCACTGGTCTTGTAAACCAGGGGTCGCGAGTTCAAATCTCGCTGGGGCCTCCCTGCAAGTGTTGGCGACTGTATCTCAAGAAACAAAACCATTAAGAACAAAGAACAAAACCATTAAAACATGGGGTGTCAGGAGAGAACACACGGAGGGGGGAGGAGTTGGGAGGGCATACTATGGGGTATCAGGAGGGCACACACTGGGGGGGCTGGGAAGACATACCATGGGGTGTCAGGAGGGAACACACTGGGGGGAGGTGTTTGGAGGGCATACCATGGGGTGTTAGGAGGGCACACATTGGGGGGAGGTGTTGGGAGAGCATTCCATGGGGTATCAGGAGGGCACACACCAGGGGGTATTCACAATGCTTTATTGAGCTAAATGAAAAGGACATGCATTTCCATCTGTCAGCTAACAGCACCTCTATGCTAAGCTGCAGTAACTCAGCAGACGTAGCATATAGGTCCTTGTAAACGAATCCACCATGTACAGCTAGCTGAGCCTACCTCCAGGAACATTCACTCGGCTCAGCTGCTCACACTTCCCTCTTCCAGACGGGCGCGATCTCCGTGGTCAGGTACATCCCCATCCCGCCCACTCACGCAGCAAGCAGCCTGCAGGAGATAGGCTGGAAACCTGCTGGGGGAGGTACAGGGGGCGGAGTGTCAAGTGTCTATGTGTAATGGCTGTGAGTTGTCCCGACCGCAGCTCTGATTTCCCGGGGTGCGCTCGGCCTCACAATCAGTAATATTTTCTCGGGGGGAGCAATTGCCCCTTTGTCCCCCCCGCCGAACCCCGGAGACTGACTCACCGAACCCCTGGGGTTCGATCGAACCCAGGTTAAGAACCACTGATATAGATGAAATAACCAGGCAAACATGGAGAAGCTACCTGCAGCGCTTGCCTAAATAATTATCAATACAACATATTTAAATATTTTATTGCATATAAATTGCATAAAATATACCGTGATTAAAATAAAAGTGCTCCGTGCCTAGATAAATTAGTAAATAAATAAATATATATATATATATATATATATATATATATATATATACTAAAGTGAAAAATTGCAGCAGCTGAGGACAAAAAAGATTATATAGAAAAAATATATATAGCCTCTCTCGGAGAAGCTACCTTCAGCGCTTGCTTAAATAATCATGAATATTCAACAAACATAATGGAATTGCATTATTACATATAAAGTGCATAAATTGTAACGTGATGTAAATAAAGGTACTCAGTGCCTCATAAATTAGTGAATGTAAATATGAACCCCCCGAAATAGGTGAATAAATATAAAAGTTAGTGATATATAAAAAGATGTGGTAACAAACAGTAAATAGCCCAATATGAATTTGATGAAATATCTTGTGCATATAAGCATATGGGATAAGCTACCTTCAGTGCTTGCTTAAGTAATCATGAATATTCAATAAACATAATTGAATTGCATTATTTGTGAAGACGTCAGCGTGCTGACGAAACGCGTAGGTGAAACGCACATAGTGACATAGGAACGCAAGCCGGAAGAACACCGCTGTCCACTTGACTAGTCATGTACACGGGTTTTAAAACTTTTAACCACTTAACGCAAACTGACGTAGACCTACATCGGCTCACTTTAAGTGGCTGTACCGGGATGATGCCTCTAGCTAGAGGCATCATCCCGGTACCATTGTTTAGAGCCAGTGGTCGGCTTTCCGGCGGTAATGACCGATGCAGCTCGGGAGCCGTTCGATCGTTACCCTGGCGAGCGGGAGGGGACGTCCCTCCCTCCCATTGCCTTCCGCGGCTCTGCCCGGGTCTCCCGTCCCACCGGGAAACCTGAGCAACCAGCCGGCGTGTCCGCCAGCTGGATGGAGTCCCAATCTAAGCCGGTGCGGCTTCGATCGGGTCTTCGATGACGTAACCCGGAGGCAGCAACCATGACGTCACATCCGGGTTACTCAGCTGCTAAAGGCGGCAGTTTCAAAAAGTGAATGTATTCAAAAATGCTATTTTCTGCATTTTGAATACATGGAAGTGTAGTGGAGGGGTTTGGGGTCTTTTAGACCCTCGATCCCTCCATAAAGAGTACCTGTCACTGCATCGTGCTGTCACAAGGGATCTTTACATTGCTTGTGACAGCAATAAAAGTGATCAGATTTTTTTTAAAAACCTGTGTTAAAATTTAAAAAAATATATAAATAAATAGGAAAAAAAAATGTAGCCGCCCCGTCGCCGTGAGCTCTCGCACGAAAGAAAACGTATATGGAAGTCACGCCGCAAATGAAATCACTGTTCAAACCACACATGTGATATATCGCCACGATCGCCAGAGCGTGAGCAATAATTTAAAAAAAAGAGCTACACTCTAACTCTAAAGTGTTAACCGTTAAAAGATTTTAAAGTGTCGCCTATGGAAGTTTTTATTGACCGAAATTTGTCGCCATTCCACGGGTGTGCGCAATTTTAAACCGTACATGTTGGGTATCTATTTACTCGGCATGATATCATCTTTCACAATATACAAAAAAATGGGCTAACTTTACTGTGTAGTTTTTTTAAATGCAGTGAAATGTGATTTTTTCGTAATTTTTCCAAAAAAATGGCATTTGAAAGATGGGTACGCAAATACAGCGTGACAAAAAATATTGCAAGGACCGCCATTTTATTCTCCAGAGATTGATTTTTTTAAAAAAAACTTTTCCTGAGATATCTCCGACCAGTTTGGCACTACAGGTTCAGTCGTTTTTGTAGATAGTAATACTCTGTTTACTGGAACAAAGTAAATGCAATAGGTACAAGAATAATACACCAGAATAGATAATCAATAAATATGGTGTTAGTCTCCCAAGTCCCAGTAAGGCACGTGGGACCTGAGGGGCAACAAATATATGTTTATAGCACATGAGAGTGATATGTAATGCTATAAAATACACTACAAGGCAACCTAAACGTAACCACTTGCTGACGTGCTCCCATTCCGATTGTCAGCGGGAAAGCCGATGCATGTGTCAGGCGGCTCTGATTGCCGTCTGACACCCGCAATTGCTCCCCGCTGAGAGAGAAGAACGGTCGGCTGTTGTAAACACAGCTGACTGTTCTTCTCCCTGAAATGGTCACAGAGCCCCTGTGATCCTTCTATATAGGATCACAGGTCTCTATGATCATTTCACAAGCCACGCCCTCCCCACAGTTAGAATCACTCCCCTAGGCTCACATTTAACCCTTTGATCACACCTGGATTAACCCCTTCCCTGCCAGTGTCATTATTACAGTAACAGTGCATATTTTTAGTACTGATTACTGTAGTAATGTCACTGGTCCCCCCCAAAAGTGTCAAAAATGTCAGTTAGGGGTCCGATCTGTCTGCCGCAACGTCGCAGTCCCGCAAAACATCGCAGATCGCCGCCATTACTATTAAAAAAAACTATAAAAATTACATAAATCTTTCCTGTAGTTAGCAGACACAATAACGTTTGTGAAAACCAATCAAAATACGCTTTTTTTTACCAAAAATATGTAGCAGAAAACAAATTGGCCTAAAATTTTTAAAAAATTTTGATTTTAAATTTTTTTTTTTGAGAATGTTCTATAGCAGAATGTGAAAATTATTATTTTTTTTTTTCAAAATTGTCGCTCTTTTTTTGTTTATAGCGCAAAAAATAAAAATCGCACAGAGGATTAAATACCACCAAAAGAAAGCTCTGTTTGTGGGAAATAAAGGACATCAATTTTATTTTAGTACAGCGTCGCACGACCACGCAATTGTCCATTAAAGTAACGCAGTGCCAAATCGCAAAATAGGGCCTGGTCATTAAGGGGGCAAATCCTTCTGGTCTAAAGTGGTTGATATCCTCAGCTGATAACTGTTACATCCTATATAGCTGTATGACTCAGTCTAGATAACTGGCATAGACACTCTAGAACTGAAGGATTAACCAATGTAGTCACAACACTAGCAAGGCCTTGCGTTTCTTCGCCGGCAGTTGGAGCTCTTAATCACTTGTTCAAGTGATATTTGTAATCCACAAAAGGGGGTAGACAATATTCTAGTGACAGATCTATGCTGTGTACAGTTATGTGTATACTTGCGGTTTCCCAGAGATCACCAGGCACTTTATTGTAGAATCAATGTCCAGCAGTGATCTCCTCAGCTTCTCACAGGACTCTCTCTCTGGTGCTGCGTCACAGGCAAGGACTTCAGCACTCTCAGTGTTAGGCCGCTCTCTCTCCGCACCCTGTCCTTTCAATCTCCACACTGGATCGGTCACCTCTCTGTGACTCCCGCTGTCCTCCTCTGTCAGGAATGTGCTCTGCGCACTGTCAGGCCTCTCTCCTGGTCAGTCTTCCTCCGCACACCCGCTCTCCCCGAAGCAAGAGAGCGCGCCCTCTGCCCCGTCCCAAGTATATACCCCCCCCCCCCATGATCCTTTGCGGGTCCCAACTCCCTGAGAGTGCAGTTTCCTCAGTCATCCAGATAGTAGTCTGCTCTCACTGCAGAACTACATTCCCCACAATCCACTTCTTCTACTTCCTGTGGGAGGCTGATCTCTTCTGAAAGCAGTCTTAACCACTTTAAGACCGGGCCTATTTTTGACACTTGGGGTTTACAAGCTAAAATCATTTTTTTTTTTCTGCTAGAAAACTACTTAGAACCCCCCAATATTATATATTTTTTTTTGCAGAGACTCTAGAGCAGGGGTGTCAAACTGGCGGCCCTCCAGCTGCCATGGAACTACAAGTCCCATCATGCCTCTGCCTGTGGGAGTTATGCTTGGAACTGTCAGCCTTGCAATGCCTGTTCCGCAACAGCTGGAGGGCCGCCAGTTTGACACCTGTGCTCTAGAGAATAAAATGGGGATCATTGCAATATTTTTTATCACACCGTATTTGCGCAGCGGTTTTCCAAATGCAAATTTTTTAGAAAAAAATTCACTTTTTTTAATAAAAAAATAAGAAAACAGTAAATTTAGCCCAATCTTTTTCTACAATGTGAAAGATAATGTTACGCTGAGTAAATAGATACCCAACGTGTCATACTTCAAAATTGCGCACGCTCGTGGAATGGCGACAAACATTGGTACTTAAAAGTCCCCATAGGCGACACTTTAAAACATTTTACAGGTTACCAGCTTAGAGTTACAGAGAAGGTCTAGGACTCAAATTATTGCTCTCGCTCTAACGAACCACATGTGTGGTTTGAACACAGTTTACATGGGCGGGACTTCCGTATGTCTTCGCTTTTGCACGCGAGCTAACGGGGACAGGGCGCTTTAATTTTTTTTTTCCTATTTATTACTTTTTATTTTTACACGGTTTAAAAAAAAAAAAAAAAATGTGATCATTATTATTTCTATTACAAGGAATGTAAACATCTCATGTAATAGAAATAGACATGACAGGACCTCTTTATTGTGAGATCTGGGGTCAAAAAGACCTCGCAACTACACTAAAAAAAAAAAAAAAAAAAAAAAAAGCGTTGAAAAAAAAATCGGCCTTTTAAACCGGTTGCTAGGCAACAACGTTTGCCGTCGTTCCGGTCCTCCAAGACCATAGAGTTGAGTGAGGTCCATCTTGCCTTCACTCGACTTCCTGTCTCAGAGGATCTGGCTGCCGGCGGGTCCGGTAAACGAGGAAAATGGCCGGGACGCGGTGGGAGGGGGCACCACACCGTAAGGGTGATCCCGCTGCGAATCTGCAGCTGGGACCACCCTTATTTGAAAGCCGATCGCCCGCTGTTTTTAACCACTTTAGTCCCGGAGGATTTGGCTGCTCAATGACCAGGCCCTATTTTGCGATTCGGCACTGCGTGACTTTAACGGACAATTGCGCGGTTGTGCGACTCTCTACCCAAATTAAATTGACGTCCTTTTTTTCCCCACAAACAGAGCTTTCTTTTGGTGATCACCTGTGCAATTTTTATTTTTTGCGCTATAAACAAAAAAAGAGCAACAATTTTGAAAAAATAACAATATTTTTCACATTTTTTATATGAAATTCTCAAAACAAAATTAAAAATCAAAATTGTTTTACTTTTTAGGCCAATTTGTTTTCTGCTACATATTTTTGTTAAAAAAAAATCTCAATAAGCATATTTTGATTGGTTTGCGTTTACTAACTACGCAAAAGATTTATGTCATTTTTATTGTTTTTTTTTAACTAGTAATGGCGGCGATCTGCGATTTTTTTTTTGCGGGACTGCAACATTGCGGCGGAAACATCGGACCCCTAACTGACATTTTTGACACTTTTGGGGGTACCAGTGACATTACTACAGAAAATCAGTGCTAAAAATATGCACTGTTACTGTAATAATGACTCTGGCAGGGAAGAGGTTAACTTTACTGGTGATCAAGAGGTTAAGTGTGTCCCTAGGGGCGTGATTCTAACTGTCAGGGGGCGTGGCTTGTGAGATCATCACAGAGACATGCGATCCAATATAGCAGGATCGCATAGCCTCTGCAATAATCTAAGGGAGAATGACAGACGGCTGTGTTTACATCAGCCGTCTGTCTTTCTCTCTCAGCTGCAGGAGATGGTGAGTGACCGGCGGCCATTGGAGCCGCCAGTCACATGCGCTGGCTCCCCAGGGAACGAGCGGGGGTGGGAGCGCGACACCGGGGGCAGGAGCGCGATGCCGGCGGCGCACGCTCACCCTCCACAGGCGCCTGAGCCAGCGACGTAGGGCTACGTCGCTTTGCCCAGCAGCGGCAGAGTGCCGCAGTAAATGTACGGTGGGCGGGGCACAAGTGGTTAAAAATACCGGGGTTATGGCAGCTACCTGCTGCCATAACCCCGGTATTTAGCGTCTATGGACCGACGTAAAACTGCAGCGGGCAGTGAGTGCTTAACCGCTTGCCGACCGCCGCACGCCTATTTACTGCGGCGGTCAGCCCCTCACAGGCAAAGCGACTTAGGTCTACGTCGCTAGCCTGTGAGGCTCTCGGGAGCGAGCGCGCCCCGCCGGAGGCGCGCTCCCGCACGGTCACGGACACACTTAACCCCTCCATCTCCAATAAAGTTAACTCCTTCACTGCCAGTGTCATTTTTACAGTAACAGTGCATATTTATAGCACTGATTACTGCAGTAATGTCACTGGTAACCCCAAAAGTGTCAAAAATGTCAGTCAAGGGTCCAATCTGTCCGCCGCAATGTCGCAGTCCCGCAAAAAAAATCGCAGATCGCCGCCATTACTCTTTAAAAAAAAAAAAATGACAAAAATCTTTCCCTTAGTTAGTAAACGCAATAACTTTTGCGCAAACCAATAAAAATACGCTTTTTACCTAACATATGTAGCAGAAAACAAATTGGCCTAAAATGTTAAAAAATTTTGATTTTTAAATTTTTTGGGGAATTTCATATAAAAAAAATGTGAAAAATATTGTTATTTTTGCAAAATTGTCGCTCTTTTTTTGTTTATAGCGTATGATCAAAAAATCGCACAGGTGATCAAATACCACCAAAAGAAAGCTCTGTTTGTGTGAAGAAAAGGACGTCAAATTCGTTTAGGTACAGCGTCGCACGACCGCGCAATTGTCCGTTAAATTCACGCAGTGCCGAATCGCAAAATAGGCCCTGGTCAGGAAGGGGGTAAAATCTTCCGGGGCTTAAGTGGTTAAAGGTACACAGAAACAACTCCAACGATAACTATAAGGCCCTGTTCACATACAGGCAACGCTACTTCCAGGGGCGACCTCAAAGGTCGCGGTGCGAGCAGCGCGCCAGGACCTCGGAGCGGCCGGCACGGACTTCATAACATTGAAGTCTATGGCGGTCGCCTCCTGGTCGCCCCAAAGAAGCTCCGGACCCTTTTTCTAAGTCGGAGCGACTTGTGTCGCTCCTATTAGAATGGGTCCGCAGCTTCCCTATGGAAGGCGACCTACGGCGACCTGCGAGGCGACCAGGTCGCCTCACAGGTCGGCTTAGTGTGAACGGGGACTAAGTAAGTGTATTTATAACAGTAGTCCGCTACAAATATATTCAAATATGTTGTACTGATCATTATTTAGGCAAACGCTGAAGGTAGCTTCTCCAGGAGAGGCTAATTTATTATTTTTTTTTCATGCAATCTTTATGGCTGAATTCGCATCGCATGTGATTTGCAGTGCGGTGCGAATCACATGCGATGTCTGACATCACATATGTGTGAACCGGCACGTAAGTGTCAAAACCAGAGCCGGGGATTTCACCCAAATGGATGATTTGCTCGGCACTCCAGTCACTGGGGGTTTTCTAGGATAAATGGTAATTATAGCTGGAGAAACACTTAGCGCTCTGTTTTTGTAACGGGAAGTTTAAATGGTATTAATAGATTTTTAGCAATTTTTTTTTTTAAGCTATTAAGTCTGCGATAATTTCGCTTAAAGAGGTGCAAAGATATGACAGAGTAACAAGATGTTGGTTAAACAGATCGTGCCGGCTGAGTGCGAAATCTATGGGAATCTTTAAATGAGTCATTAGTGTCATCGAGTCTTTAACACGTTCTCCTGCAAAAAGAAACAAAAAAGGCAAATTTAGAATTTAAAACACTTAACAACAGTAAGGTGACAATGTTGCGGGCGCTCGATGTTCCCCAGGGAATAACCAATTCATGCGGAGCTAAACTCTCTCAGATAACATGAACTATTTATAACTCTTATGCTGATAGCATTAGAAAATAGATAGAAAGGTAGATTATATTTTTCACAAACGTTTATTGAAAAGGAAAGCCTCATGCACACGGGACTTTTATACAGCGGCTGTTTTTGGCGTCAGACATTTTTTTCTGCAGCCAATAAACTGCCCAGCATGTTCTCCTATGTAACCCCGGCATGTCCTCCTATGTCTCCCCGGCATGTTCTCCTATGTCTCCCCGGCATGTTCTCCTATGTCTCCCCGGCACGTTCTCCAATGTCTCCCCAGCATGTTCTCCTATGTCTCCCCAACATGTTCTCCTATGTCTCCCCAGCATGTTCTCCTATGTCCCCCCAGCATGTTCTCCTATGTCTCCCCAGCATGTTCTCCTATGTCTCCCCAGCATGTTCTCCTATGTCTCCCCAGCATGTTCTCCTATGTCTCCCCAGCATGTTCTCCTATGTCCCCCCAGCATGTTCTCCTATGTCTCCCCAGCATGTTCTCCTATGTCTCCCCGCATGTTCTCCTATGTCTCCCCAGCATTTTCTCCTATGTCTCTCCGCATGTTCTCCTATGTCTCCCCAGCATTTTCTCCTATGTCTCTCCGCATGTTCTCTTATGTCTCCCCAGCATGTCCTCCTATGTCTCCCCAGCATGTTCTCCTATGTCTCCCCGGCATGTTCTCCTATGTCTCCCCGGCATGTTTTCCTATGTCTCCCCAGCATATTCTCCTATGTCTCCCCGGCATGTTCTCCTATGTCTCCCCAGCATGTTCTCCTATGTATTCCCAGCATGTCCTCCTATGTCCCCCCAGCATGTTCTCCTATGTCTCCCCAGCATGTTCTCCTATGTCTCCCCAGCATGTTCTCCTATGTCCCCCCAGCATGTCCTCCTATGTCCCCCCAGCATGTCCTCCTATGTCCCCCCAGCATGTCCTCATATGTCTCCCCGGCATGTTCTCCTATGTCTCCCCAGCATGTTCTCCTATGTCTCCCCGGCATGTCCTCCTATGTCTCCCCGGCATGTTCTCCTATGTCTCCCCGGCATGTTCTCCTATGTCTCCCCGGCATGTTCTCCTATGTCTCCCCGGCATGTCCTCCTATATCTCCCCGGCATGTCCTCCTATGTCCCCCCAGCATGTCCTCCTATGTCTCCCCGGCATGTTCTCCTATGTCTCCCCAGCATGTTCTCCTATGTCTCCCCGGCATGTCCTCCTATGTCTCCCCGGCATGTTCTCCTATGTCTCCCCGGCATGTTCTCCTATGTCTCCCCGGCATGTTCTCCTATGTCTCCCCAGCATGTTCTCCTATGTCTCCCCGGCATGTTCTCCTATGTCTCCCCGGCATGTTCTCCTATGTCTCCCCGGCATGTTCTCCTATGTCTCCCCGGTATGTTCTCCTATGTCTCCCCAGTATGTTCTCCTATGTCTCCCCGGCATGTTCTCCTATGTCTCCCCAGCATGTTCTCCTATGTCTCCCCGGCATGTTCTCCTATGTCTCCCCAGAATGTTCTCCTATGTCTCCCCAGCATGTTCTCCTATGTCCCCCCAGCATGTTCTCCTATGTCTCCCCGGCATGTTCTCCTATGTCTCCCCAGCATGTCCTCCTATGTCTCCCCGGCATGTTCTTCTATGTCTCCCCGGCATGTTCTCCTATGTCCCCCCAGCATGTCCTCCTATGTCTCCCCGGCATGTTCTCCTATGTCTCCCCAGCATGTTCTCCTATGTCTCCCCAGCATGTTCTCCTATGTCTCCCCAGCATGTTCTCCTATGTCTCCCCAGCATGTTCTCTTATGTCTCCCCAGCATGTTCTCCTATGTCTCCCCAGCATGTTCTCCTATGTCTCCCCAGCATGTTCTCCTATGTCTCCCCGGCATGTTCTCCTATGTCCCCCCAGCATGTTCTCCTATGTCTCCCCGGCATGTTCTCCTATGTCTCCACAGCATGTTCTCCTATGTCTCCCCAGCATGTTCTCCTATGTCTCCCCGGCATGTTCTCCTATGTCTCCCCAGCATGTTCTCCTATGTCTCCCCAGCATGTTCTCCTATGTCCCCCCGGCATGTTTTCCTGTCTCCCCGGCATGTTCTCCTATGTCTCCACAGCATGTTCTCCTATGTCTCCCCGGCATGTTCTCCTATGTCTCCTCAGCATGTTCTCCTATGTCTCCCCGGCATGTTCTCCTATGTCTCCCCGGCATGTTCTCCTATGTCCCCCCGGCATGTTCTCCTATGTCTCCCCGGCATGTTCTCCTATGTCTCCACAGCATGTTCTCCTATGTCTCCACAGCATGTTCTCCTATGTCTCCCCAGCATGTTCTCCTATGTCTCCCCAGCATGTTCTCCTATGTCCCCCCAGCATGTTCTCCTATGTCTCCACAGCATGTTCTCCTATGTCTCCCCGGCATGTTCTCCTATGTCTCCTCAGCATGTTCTCCTATGTCTCCCCAGCATGTACTCCTATGTCTCCCCGGCATGTTCTCCTATGTCTCCCCGGCATGTTCTCCTATGTCTCCCCAGCATGTTCTCCTATGTCTCCCCGGCATGTTCTCCTATGTCTCCCCAGCATGTTCTCCTATGTCTCCCCAGCATGTACTCCTATGTCTCCCCAGCATGTTCTCCTATGTCCCTCCAGCATGTTCTCCTATGTCTCCCCAGCATGTCCTCCTATGTCTCCCCAGCATGTCCTCCTATGTCTCCCCAGCATGTTCTCCTATGTCTCCCCGGCATGTTCTCCTATGTCTCCCCAGCATGTCCTCCTATGTCTCCCCGGCATGTTCTCCTATGTCTCCCCAGCATGTTCTCCTATGTCTCCCAAGCATGTTCTCCTATGTCCCCCCAGCATGTTCTCCTATGTCCCCCCAGCATGTCCTCCTATGTCTCCCCAGCATGTTCTCCTATGTCTCCCCAGCATGTACTCCTATGTCTCCCCGGCATGTTCTCCTATGTCTCCCCGGCATGTTCTCCTATGTCTCCCCAGCATGTTCTCCTATGTCTCCCCGGCATGTTCTCCTATGTCTCCCCAGCATGTTCTCCTATGTCTCCCCAGCATGTACTCCTATGTCTCCCCAGCATTTTCTCCTATGTCCCCCCAGCATGTTCTCCTATGTCTCCCCCGCATGTTCTCCTATGTCTCCCCAGCATTTTCTCCTATGTCCCCCCAGCATGTTCTCCTATGTCTCCCCAGCATTTTCTCCTATGTCCCCCCAGCATGTTCTCCTATGTCTCCCCGGCATGTTCTCCTATGTCTCCCCGGCATGTTCTCCTATGTCTCCCCAGCATGTCCTCCTATGTCTCCCCAGCATGTCCTCCTATGTCTCCCCAGCATGTTCTCCTATGTCTCCCCGGCATGTTCTCCTATGTCTCCCCAGCATGTTCTCCTATGTCTCCCAAGCATGTTCTCCTATGTCCCCCCAGCATGTTCTCCTATGTCCCCCCAGCATGTCCTCCTATGTCTCCCCAGCATGTTCTCCTATGTCTCCCCAGCATGTTCTCCTATGTCCCCCCGGCATGTTTTCCTGTCTCCCCGGCATGTTCTCCTATGTCCCCCCGGCATGTTCTCCTATGTCTCCCCGGCATGTCCTCCTATGTCTCCCCAGCATGTTCTCCTATGTCTCCCCAGCATGTCCTCCTATGTCTACCCAGCATGTTCTCCTATGTCTCCCCAGCATGTTCTCCTATGTCTCCCCAGCATGTTCTCCTATGTCTCCCCAGCATGTTATCCTATGTCCCCCCAGCATGTTCTCCTATGTCTCCCCAGCATGTTCTCCTATGTCCCCCCAGCATGTTCTCCTATGTCTCCCCAGCATGTTCTCCTGTGTCTCCCCAGCATATTCTCCTATGTCTCCCCAGCATGTTCTCCTATGTCTCCCCACCATGTTCTCCTATGTCTCCCCACCATGTTCTCCTATGTCCCCCTAGCATGTTCTCATTTGTCTCCCCAGCATGTTTCCCTGTGTCTCCCCAGCATGTCCTCCTATGCCTCCCCAGCATGTTCTCCTATGTCTCCCCAGCATGTTCTCCTATGTCTCCCCGGCATGTTCTCCTATGTCTCCCCAGCATGTTCTCCTATGTCTCCCTAGCATGTTCTCCTATGTCCCCCCGGCATGTTCTCCTATGTCTCCCCAGCATGTTCTCCTGTGTCTCCCCAGCATGTCCTCCTATGTCTCCCCGGCATGTTCTCCTATGTCTCCCCGGCATGTTCTCCTATGTCTCACCGGCATGTTCTCCTATGTCTCCCCGGCATGTTCTCCTATGTCTCCCCAGCATGTTCTCCTATGTCTCCCCAGCATGTTCTCCTATGTTTTCCCAGCATGTTCTCCTATGTCTCTCCAGCATATTCTCCTATGTTTTCCCAGCATGTTCTCCTATGTCTCTCCAGCATGTTCTCCTATGTACCCCCAGCATGTTCTCCTATGTCTCCCCAGCATGTTCTCCTATGTCCCCCCAGCATGTTCTCCTATGTCTCCCCAGCATGTTCTCCTATGTCTCCCCAGCATGTTCTCCTATGTCTCCCCAGCATGTTCTCCTATGTCTCCCCACCATGTTCTCCTATGTCCCCCTAGCATGTTCTCATTTGTCTCCCCAGCATGTTCTCCTGTGTCTCCCCAGCATGTCCTCCTATGTCTCCCCAGCATGTTCTCCTATGTCTCCCCAGCATGTTCTCCTATGTTTACCCGGCATGTTCTCCTATGTCTCCCCAGCATGTTCTCCTATGTCTCCCTAGCATGTTCTCCTATGTCCCCCCGGCATGTTCTCCTATGTCTCCCCAGCATGTTCTCCTGTGTCTCCCCAGCATGTCCTCCTATGTCTCCCCGGCATGTTCTCCTATGTCTCCCCGGCATGTTCTCCTATGTCTCCCCGGCATGTTCTCCTATGTCTCCCCGGCATGTTCTCCTATGTCTCCCCAGCATGTTCTCCTATGTCTCCCCACCATGTTCTCCTATGTCTCCCCACCATGTTCTCCTATGTCCCCCTAGCATGTTCTCATTTGTCTCCCCAGCATGTTCTCCTATGTCTCCCCACCATGTTCTCCTATGTCCCCCTAGCATGTTCTCATTTGTCTCCCCAGCATGTTCTCCTGTGTCTCCCCAGCATGTCCTCCTATGTCTCCCCAGCATGTTCTCCTATGTCTCCCCAGCATGTTCTCCTATGTCTCCCCAGCATGTTCTCCTATGTCTCCCTAGCATGTTCTCCTATGTCTCCCCAGCATGTTCTCCTATGTCCCCCCCAGCATGTTCTCCTATGTCTCCCCAGCATGTTCTCCTATGTCTCCCCAGCATGTTCTCCTATGTCTCCCCAGCATGTTCTCCTATGTCTCCCCAGCATGTTCTCCTATGTCTCCCCACCATGTTCTCCTATGTCCCCCTAGCATGTTCTCATTTGTCTCCCCAGCATGTTCTCCTGTGTCTCCCCAGCATGTCCTCCTATGTCTCCCCAGCATGTTCTCCTATGTCTCCCCAGCATGTTCTCCTATGTCTCCCCGGCATGTTCTCCTATGTCTCCCCAGCATGTTCTCCTATGTCTCCCTAGCATGTTCTCCTATGTCCCCCCGGCATGTTCTCCTATGTCTCCCCAGCATGTTCTCCTGTGTCTCCCCAGCATGTCCTCCTATGTCTCCCCGGCATGTTCTCCTATGTCTCCCCGGCATGTTCTCCTATGTCTCCCCGGCATATTCTCCTATGTCTCCCCAGCATGTTCTCCTATGTCTCCCCAGCATGTTCTCCTATGTTTTCCCAGCATGTTCTCCTATGTCTCTCCAGCATGTTCTCCTATGTTTTCCCAGCATGTTCTCCTATGTCTCTCCAGCATGTTCTCCTATGTCCCCCCAGCATGTTCTCCTATGTCTCCCCAGCATGTTCTCCTATGTCCCCCCAGCATGTTCTCCTATGTCTCCCCAGCATGTTCTCCTATGTCTCCCCAGCATGTTCTCCTATGTCTCCCCACCATGTTCTCCTATGTCCCCCTAGCATGTTCTCATTTGTCTCCCCAGCATGTTCTCCTGTGTCTCCCCAGCATGTCCTCCTATGTCTCCCCAGCATGTTCTCCTATGTCTCCCCAGCATGTTCTCCTATGTCTCCCCGGCATGTTCTCCTATGTCTCCCCAGCATGTTCTCCTATGTCTCCCTAGCATGTTCTCCTATGTCCCCCCGGCATGTTCTCCTATGTCTCCCCAGCATGTTCTCCTGTGTCTCCCCAGCATGTCCTCCTATGTCTCCCCGGCATGTTCTCCTATGTCTCCCCGGCATGTTCTCCTATGTCTCCCCGGCATGTTCTCCTATGTCTCCCCAGCATGTTCTCCTATGTCTCCCCAGCATGTTCTCCTATGTTTTCCCAGCATGTTCTCCTATGTCTCTCCAGCATGTTCTCCTATGTCTCTCCAGCATGTTCTCCTATGTTTTCCCAGCATGTTCTCCTATGTCTCCCCAGCATGTTCTCCTATGTTTTCCCAGCATGTTCTCCTATGTCTCTCCAGCAGGTTATCCTATGTTTTCCCAGCATGTTCTCCTATGTCTCTCCAGCAGGTTATCCTATGTTTTCCCAGCATGTCCTCCTATGTCTCCCCAGCATGTTCTCCTATGTCTCCCCAGCATGTTCTCCTATGTCTCCCCAGCATGTTCTTCTATGTCTCCCCGGCATGTTCCCCTATGTCTCCCCAGCATGTTCTCCTATGTCTCTCCAGCATGTTCTCCTATGTCTCCCCAGCATGTTCTCCTATGTCTCCCCAGCATGTTCTCCTATGTCTCCCCAGCATGTTCTCCTATGTCTCCCCGGCATGTTCCCCTATGTCTCCCCAGCATGTTCTCCATGTCTCTCCGCATGTTCTCCTATGTCTCCCCAGCATGTTCTCTTATGTCTCCCCAACATGTTCTCCTATGTCCCCCCAGCATGTTCTCCTATGTCTCCCCGGCATGTTCTCCTATGTCTCCCCAGCATGTTCTCCTATGTCTCCCGGGCATGTTCTCCTATGTCTCCCCAGCATGTTCTCCTATGTCTCCCCAGCATGTTCTCCTATGTCTCCCGGGCATGTTCTCCTATGTTTTCCCAGCATGTTCTCCTATATCTTCCCAGCATGTCCTCCTGTGTCTCCCTACATGAATAGTAATGCAAATGTGAATACATATTGCATAAAGCCCACGTTCACATTGATCCAATTTGACATGCGTTTTGACATGTCAAATCGGAGTGAATAATACATGGGGGGGTCAGGGTGCTGTCCACCAGTCTGCCTGCCTGCAAGGAGAACTGGGGGCTTCAATAATAATAACAGATAAAGGGGTGGATCTTAAACAGGAAGGGGTGGAACAAATTTAGATGGGGACACCCACTTTTAGTCTTGCCTAGGGCAGCACAAAACCAAAATACACCACTAGCTACACATACATATAAACAAGACACTAATTTACAATAAACATGTGCAAAATATGCAAAACCATTAAAGTGCATAAAATATATTAAGATGCTATAAAATGTGCAACATGCTACAAAAATAGTGTGAACAAATCACTCATAAAGTGCACTAATAAATAAATGTCCATATAAAGTGCATCAAAAATTCAAAAGTATTCCTTCACATCCAAAGGTACAAGACTTGGCAGTAAAAGGTGCTTATAAAGTGCTTGTGCTTCCTTCATCACATATGGATGGCCTCTCAACTCAAGGTTAGACCTGTGTTTCACCACTTTCCTGGAGTAGAATTTTTTTCTCCTACTTCCACTTTTACTTCACTACATTTTTTCGATGATTTCAATACTTCTACTCCAATATTTTTTTTTGTGCTGCATAGTTACTCGTTACTATGCAGCTCAGGGGATAAAATGACCGTATCTGGAATCCTTACTTTTGACCACTTTAGAATACAGGGCTAGTCTCCACTTATATGGCAATCACCACATTCAAAAGTATTGAAAAAAGAGGGAGAAATTGAGTCCTCTCTGGATAAAATCTATTTATTTATGATAAAATCACAATAATCCACTCACAAAATCGGCACATATAGCTGTGCGGGCATTTCCTCATGTGTTAGTAGCTGGATCTGGCCTCCGAGCCCCATCCGACTGGAGATCTCCGCCCCCTATACGCGTTACGTCATATGTGCTACAAGATCGACTTCTTCAGTAGGGGACCTCTTCTTCAGAGCCAAAAGTACTACTGACCCACCATCAATTTCCAAAATGTTATATAGCTGAGCTGCACCACCCGCAATACTCCGCCCCGCCCAGAGATGTATAGTAACTAAGTAGAACTACTTCACTACTGTACTTAAGTACCGAAATGCGGTATCTGTACTTTCCTGGAGTAGAATTTTTTTCTCCTACTTCCACTTTTACTTCACTACATTTTTTCAATGATTTCAATACTTCTACTCCGATATTTTTTTTTTTTTCGTGCTGCATAGTTACTCGTTACAATTATAAAAATTACCACTGCCAGAACAGTAGATGGCAGGTTTCATGAAGCTCAAAACATGTGTATTATCAGCGCATACGAAAATAAATGCTACTGTATGTATAAATAAAAGCTGCATTTGAAATAATAAAAAAACAATATGATGTTCAAACTTTTGACTTCTTTCTTTAAAAACGACATAACACAGTACTTGTACTTTTACTTTCAGTACTTGAGTAGCAATTTTTTTTTTCAAAACTACTGGTACTTTTACTTTCAGTACTTGAGTAGCAAAATTTTTTAAAAAACTACTTGCAATACTTAAAATGGGGTTTTGCTCGTGACCAGTGTTCATAATGTGCGTGCCCCATCCCTGATAATGCAAAAAATTGGGAAAGGTTCCCCTGGGTTTTGGACTTTATAGGCACAAAAGTATAGAAGAGATTTAAATATACACAAAAATATATAATTTATTCAAAATACAAAATACAAGATTAAAAATCTCAAGCAACAATATAATGACAATAAGTATAACCGTTTTTAGAACCTGAGACCCAACATGTTTCGGAAAACACCTTTTCCTTCTTCAGGGGTTGTTCTTTTGAAGTGCTCTAGCAATGAAACAACGACATGATCACAAATTTGTACATATAATGTTTTTTACACTTTAAAAATTACATACATAAATGTGCATGTTACCAGTATACATATTCATATACATTAGTCACAAAAATATATGTATATAGTTGGTTGAGACACATACATGGTTATACTTGCATTAAGCTATGGTGCTTGCGCGATCAATCGACTTGTTTTTAGCTTGATCGCGCAAGCACCATAGCTTAATGCAAGTATAACCATGTATGTGTCTCAACCAACTATATACATATATTTTTGTGACTAATGTATATGAATATGTATACTGGTAACATGCACATTTATGTATGTAATTTTTAAAGTGTAAAAACCATTATATGTACAAATTTGTGATCATGTCGTTGTTTCGTTGCTAGAGCACTTCAAAAGAACAACCCCTGAAGAAGGAAAAGGTGTTTTCCGAAACATGTTGGGTCTCAGGTTCTAAAAACGGTTATACTTATTGTCATTATATTGTTGCTTGAGATTTTTAATCTTGGATTTTGCATTTTGTATTTTGAATAAATTATATATTTTTGTGTATATTTAAATCTCTTCTATACTTTTGTGCCTATAAAGTCCCAAACCCAGGGGAACCATTACTTGCAATACTTAAGTACAAAAAATGTTGAATACTTTAGTACTTCTACTCAAGTCACTTTTTGATCGAGCACTTCCACTTCTACTCAAGTCACTTTTTGATCGAGCACTTGTACTTTTACTCAAGTATGGGTTTCGAGTACTTTATACAACTCTGGCCCCGCCCCACAGAGAGCAGAGGTCAGGAGTGTGGGTCACTGGCATGGGGTTTGTTTACTGAAGGTCTATTGTACCCATTTACACATCCATTTGTGTAAAAAACGGCCATTAATAATTTCAAATGAAGATGGTATCAACAACAAAGGTAAAATGGTAAAAAAATGGCACTATAAAACTAAAAATGGAAACAGACATAAAAAGAGTGATTTTGAAAATCATTGACTGAGCTAGCAGACAACCATAATAACCAAGGTTTATGCAAAGCCTCAAATTTGGCTTGAAGAATTGTACACATAAACTGGAATGTAAAATGGAAATGTATGCCTATATCCCCACAATTATATTATAGATATATAAACACGCAGATCACCATATAACCATATACTCCCACCTTATTTAAATCATGGAGTGCAGAGGGTCACGCTCCGCTCCCCCCCCCCCCCCCAAGAGGAGGAATGCTTAGTTGGTCTGTGCAGCCAACAGCACCCCCAGCCGCATCATGCAGGCTTGGAACGCACGCCATGGCTCGTACACCCGGTGTCACTTCCGGTTCTATCTGAGGATGCCCCACATCATGAGTGATGGCCTCAAAGGCCAACGAGCGTCTCACAGTGTCCCAGATGGCCGCCCGAGGCTGCCTCTGCTCACCACACACACAGGGGGGAGGGATGCTGACATGATTCAACGAACTCCCCGCAGTCCAGGACCAGAGGGGGCTCAGTGTACCAGGCAAAGCATTGTGCTCCCCAACTAGTAAAGGCCCTAAGCTAAATATGAGGGAAAAACCAACAGAAATAGTACAGTTTGGGACCATGCTCAGTCATAGCTCTATGTTGTACATGTTCTTTCCTCAATTGGCCCAATGTTGTTCAATATTAAGCCCACCTACCACCTATCACTTTCAGACTGAAGTACCACAATAGATCTAATTGTTTCTACAGGGTTGTCCCTAAATGCCCACCCTTGGGTACAGGATGATGTTCACCCACCTGTGTGTCACTGAACACGTGCGCGGTCGCACCCAAGCGTGCGGTCGCACATGTGCTTGTGGCCATGCAGGTCACACAAAACCTGATGGGATACTGGGAATTTCTATGTTCCATAGGCATATCACCCCACACTATATCTTCTGTGGGTGCAGGGATATTGGAGTAATGCAAGGTGGATGGTGCCAATATATTAGGCAATAAA
>NC_138772.1:32024822-32067322 GCF_965119305.1 Pelophylax lessonae
GCTGCAGCTGGAGGATGACATCACTGCTGTGAGCCGACCGACAATCCAATGGTATGGGACAGACCACACTCGGCTACTGAAGGCACTGTGTGATGCTTGGACCAAGCCATCCCATACCATCAGAGTGTCAGTCGGCTCACAGCGGTGACGTCATCGTCCGGCTGCAGCGTTCGGCTCCATCGCCGTCGGTCTCCCCTTTGGCACACATCCTAAGTCTCCTGTGGCAGCTGGGAGATCGTACGGCACTTGCGGGTGTCCGTGGGCCGCCGGTCAAAGGCGGGAGACTCCCGCAAGTTGCGGGAGACTTGGGATGTCTGTCATGTACACAGCTCTATGCACACTACAAATTTCATAGTCCATAGCCTATAGTCCATCTGGGGAGGGTGGCTATAATCATACAAACATTGGGACAATGAAGAAGGAATGTTTCCACCCTCAACAGGAAGTCAGATCACAGCAACAGCAGCAAAAAAAATAAAATTAAAAAGGGATTTGGAGTAGGCAGTAGAAGGGACTTTTTGAGCTAAAGTTGTTATAAACTCCTGAAATGAACAAAGCATATACCTCTATTGTGTCTATTTGCCTCAATCCAAAGCATTTAGGCTCCGCCGGCGGAATCCATTCTGCTTAGCGGGGGATCGCTCTGTGTGCGGAGATGGAGCTGTCAGATCCCTGCTGTCCTCTATGGGGGAATCGGATGGGAACGGACCGCCTGTCCATTCTCATCCAATCTCATCCAATGCGCTGGAAAATAGGGTTTCCATCCGTCTGGATTTCACGGATAGGATCCGCCTAAAACACTGACAGGCAGATCTGATCGGATCGTTCGTGTGAAAGGACCCTTAGTGTGATTTCTGTCTCCTTTCTCTGCTATTGTAATGTTCTGGTACCTTTGGGTACCCTAATTACTCTTTCATAAGTGTATGCGCCCCACCATTCTCTTTTGGTAAGGTGCGCATACACCTTTAAGACTGATGCTGTCATCACTGAGCGCCGGACTGGATGGCTATTTAGATCGCCGGCTCTCACTCACATGTGTTCGTTCAAACTGCTTTGTGCCTTGATGCTAACCTGTCTTGAAGCTCTCATGCTTGCAAGCATACCTCGCTGTCGGAACCACGCTGCGCTGATCCCTGTATCCCGCTACCGGATCATCCGCTCTTGCCGAACCTCTCCTCTGCTACATTGCTATTAGTGATAAGTACCCCACAGGGGAAACCTCTATAACCTTTATACTAAAGCTTACACTATCTAGCTCTGCATACTAAGGACTATTACTACATCTGCATTATCTAAGATTGCTAGCTCTTGAGCCTACTACCACCTGTTCTTGCACTGGGTTGATCTCTCTTGTATGTTCACCTGCTACTCTGTCATCTGCTACCATACATGATTGCTAAACCTATCTGCATCCCATCTGCTACTATCTTACTTTCAAGAACATTTCCTTTCAAGTGTCTGTCATCTACCATCTCTACCCAACCTGTCTCTTCAGCCTATCATCACTGTGTTACTATATACATAAGTCACTCTAGGAAACATCTTATTGAGTGTGTGTATTTACTTGCTGAATTGAGATCATCCACACATGATGAGTCATTGGGAGTTGGGATTGGTGTCTCAGCGTTTCTCTACATGACTACTGAAGTGGAATATTTCTGCAGCTGAAAATCCACATCATACATAAAACGCAGGAGCGTTACAGATTGAACGAACCACAAATGGATTCAGCAGAAATAACCACTCAGATGACACAATTAAAACAGCAAGTAACTGTGTTAATACACGCACTTGCTGAATTAAAAGAAGACAATCAGGCTCTGTCGCAGCAGGTAATTAGACTGACACAACTTACCACTGCTCAGTCTCCTGAACCCAAAATAAATCCTCCTTTGGTATTTACAGGCGATCACAAAAAATTTCGCGAATTTAAAAACGCATGTGAGTTACTTTTCTTGCTAAAACCCCGTACCTACCTTACTGATCACATTAAGGTTTGTACTATTATTTCTTACCTAACAGGCGATCCTCGGGCCTGGGCAGACTCTCTTTTTGAGAAAAACGACCAGCTTCTCAACTCCTATGCCTTGTTCCTAGCAGAACTCACTAGCCTATATGATGATCCCAATAGGCAGAGTACTGCCGATCTTCAATTAAGATCCTTGAAACAAGGTAGGAGACCTGTAGAAGACTTTGTCGCAGAATTCAAGAGATGGACCCTTGATTCAGAATGGAATGATGCATCTCTGAAAACCCAATTTAGGCTTGGCCTATCAGAGGCCGTTAAAGACGAGCTCGCCCGAGCGGATCTGCCAAAAACCCTGGATGCATTGATACAACTCAGTATCACCATAGATAGAAGACTACGAGAAAGAAAGGCTGAGAAAATGGGAATGCCATTATCCAGTTCTTCTCGGATTTCGGCCGTTGACCCCGTTCCTATGGAGATAGGAACCATACGCCCACCTCTATCAACTATGGAAAGAGCCAAAAGACGATCTGGTAATCTCTGCTTGTACTGTGCATCCCCGGATCACAAGATAAACGTCTGTCCCCTAGTCTACAAAAAGAAGGGTGAGTGTTCACATGTCCTCCTAGGGGGATTGACAACTTCAATCACTAACCCTTACCTTTCTGTTTGCTTAACATTACAGTGGGACCAGAACAGAATTACTACTAAGGCCATGATTGACACAGGATCTTGTGGAAATTATATTGACATACGTTTTGCTGCTTTAAATAAAGTTCCTATTATTTCTAAACTTAAACCTGTCTCAGTAAGTCTTATTAACGGTGTTCCTTTATCCTCTGGTCCGATCACTGATCAGACACAGGCACTCCTAGTCACTACTAACGGGTCTCATATGGAGACCACTACCTTCGATCTAATACCTTCACCCCACTTTCTCATTGTGTTGGGACTTCCCTGGTTGCACACACATCAACCAACCATAGATTGGAAGGAACGGACCCTGGCCTTCCTCTCTTGCTATTGCGAGGGTACGTGTAACCTCCCGTCTTTCAGGAAGATCCTGTCTGTGGTGACAGATGAGATTGCACCACTATGTTATCAGGATCTCTCTGAGGTTTTTCTTGAGAAAAATGCTCAAGCACTACCTCCCCATCGAGACTATGATTGTAGCATTGATCTACTCCCAAATAGCAAATTGCCGTTCGGTCATGTTTATCCTCTTTCACAGGATGAACTTTCCCATCTCAAAGACTATTTGGATGAGAATTTGAAGAAAGGTTTTATTAGACCTTCCACTTCTTCCACAGCAGCAGGACTCTTTTTTGTCCGCAATAAGGACTCAAGTCTCAGGCCTATCATCGACTATAGGCAATTGAATGCTATTACAATAAAAGATCGCTATCCTCTACCGCTTATCCCTGAGCTCATTGAGCAGGTGCGTGGAGCTACCTATTTTTCAAAATTGGATCTGAAAGGAGCATACAATCTCATTCGAATCCGTGCTGGACACGAGTGGAAGACTGCATTCAGAACCAGATACGGATTGTTCGAATATCTTGTAATGCCATTCGGGCTATGCAACGCCCCTGCAGTTTTTCAACGATTTCTAAACGATATTTTCAGAGACTTACTAGATGTCTGTGTTGTGGTATATCTGGACGATATACTTATATATTCACGATCCCTGTCTGAACACATAAGACATGTAAGACTAGTATTATCGAGATTGCTTGCACACAACCTTTATGTGAAACTGAAAAAATGCTTGTTTCATAAAGAAGAGATACTGTTTCTAGGCTACATCATATCCAAAACAGGAATCGAGATGGACATGAGTAAGATATCCTGCATTCAGGATTGGCCTACACCAACCACACGCAAGGCGCTACAGCGATTCCTTGGATTTTCGAATTTCTACAGGAAGTTCATCAGAAACTTCTCTGCCATTGTGAGACCCCTCACACAGCTCACTAGCATTAAAAAACCATTCAAATGGTCAGATGAAGCAAATAAAGCTTTTCACCTGTTAAAGACAAGGTTTACTTCTGCTCCCATATTACGCCATCCAGACCCATCCCTCCAATACATTCTGGAAGTAGATGCGTCAAACATGGCAGTAGGAGCAATACTCTCCCAACGACCAACTCACACTTCACCACTTCATCCAGTTGCCTTTTTTTCTAAATCCCTAAGCAGTCCAGAGATAAATTACCCCGTGGGTGAAAAGGAACTGCTTACTATAAAATTGGCTCTGGAGAATTGGCGACATCTACTCGAAGGCACCCAATTACCAATACTTATATACACGGACCATAAAAATCTCCAATATCTTCAGACTAACAAAACTCTCTCGCACCGACAGGTACGATGGTCACTATTCTTTCTAAGGTTTAACTTCCTAGTGACCTACACACCTGCAGATAAGAACAAAAAGGCGGATGCACTATCACGACTAACTGAAGAAAACTACTTCGAAATCCCTTCCGTTCCTATAATACCTCACAAACGCATTATTGGAGTTGTCCGTTCCTTGAAGGAAGAGGTTTTGCATGGTATAAGTTTGGATTCACCCCCACCACAACTAAATACTGATGCAGAAGGCTTCCTCTACTACAACGACAAACTTTACATACCACCTACCATACGCACCAAGATCTTGGAATTATCGCATGATGTGCCTATGGCAGGACATATGGGTATGACAAAGACTCTTAATCTGATTACCAGGCAATTCTGGTGGCCTGACATGAAAACATCTATACAAAAATTCGTCTCTTCATGCAATGTCTGTGTCAGGTCCAAAATTGACACTACGAGACCATCCGGTCTACTATGCAGTCTACCAATACCCCAAACTCCATGGGAAGTTGTGTCCTTGGACTTTATAGTGGAATTGCCTCCTTTCAAAGGATTTAATACCATCTTAGTGTCAGTGGACCATCTGACAAAAATGGCACATTTCATTGCTATTCGCAGACTACCTTCGTCCAAACAAACGGCAGAACTCCTGATGAAACATGTCTTTAAGTTACATGGTATCCCAAAAACTCTTCTGTCTGACCGTGGATCACAATTTATTTCCAAGTTCTGGCAAGAACTATGTCACATACTACGGATCGAGCGGAAGCTCACTTCTCCTTACCATCCGCAGACCAACGGACAGACTGAAAGAGTCAACCAATGCATCGAGCAATATTTACGTTGTTACACTTCTTACCAACAGGATGATTGGGTGGATCTTCTCCCTCTGACAGAATTTGCCTACAACAACGCAACCCACAGTACGACCAAGCAGAGTCCGTTCTACTTGAACTATGGGTTTC
Source organism: Pelophylax lessonae (assembly GCF_965119305.1). Classification (NCBI taxonomy): domain Eukaryota; kingdom Metazoa; phylum Chordata; class Amphibia; order Anura; family Ranidae; genus Pelophylax; species Pelophylax lessonae. Next base: position 32,030,118 of record NC_138772.1, read on the forward strand.
ATCCCTCTATTCTTCCACCCCGCATCCTTCCTTCAAATAACCCAGTAGCCTCAGACTATCTTACCCAAATAAAGGACTCTCTGGGTTTGCTTAATACTACCATTGCACACGCTCATAGTCAACAAAAGAAGTACTATGATCTTCGCAGAAGACCTTCTCCTCAGTACGCTATCGGGGACCTCGTTTGGCTCTCAACAAAAAATTTAAGACTGAAAATCCCTAGCAAAAAGCTTGGACCTCTGTTCTTGGGACCTTTCCCAATCAAGAAACTTATTGGAAAAGCTGCAGTACAGCTTACATTGCCAATAGACCTCAAAATACATCCCATTTTCCATGTGTCACTACTGAAGCCCCATGTTCCTGACCAAGGAATAAGGCCTACTATCCCACCTCCTCCTCCTGTACAAGTTGAAGGTGGAGAAGAATATGAGATAAAAGAGATTCTGGATTCTCGTATCCACAGAGGAAGACTTCAGTACTTGGTTCGATGGAAGAACTATGGGCCCCAAGACGACACCTGGCTAAACACCTCTGACATACATGCCTCTAGATTAATCCGCAATTTTCATGCGAAGTACCCAGACAAACCAGCTCCAGAGGCCTTCAGGAGCCGGCCTTAAGGGGGGGGGGGGGGTACTGTAATGTTCTGGTACCTTTGGGTACCCTAATTACTCTTTCATAAGTGTATGCGCCCCACCATTCTCTTTTGGTAAGGTGCGCATACACCTTTAAGACTGATGCTGTCATCACTGAGCGCCGGACTGGATGGCTATTTAGATCGCCGGCTCTCACTCACATGTGTTCGTTCAAACTGCTTTGTGCCTTGATGCTAACCTGTCTTGAAGCTCTCATGCTTGCAAGCATACCTCGCTGTCGGAACCACGCTGCGCTGATCCCTGTATCCCGCTACCGGATCATCCGCTCTTGCCGAACCTCTCCTCTGCTACATTGCTATTAGTGATAAGTACCCCACAGGGGAAACCTCTATAACCTTTATACTAAAGCTTACACTATCTAGCTCTGCATACTAAGGACTATTACTACATCTGCATTATCTAAGATTGCTAGCTCTTGAGCCTACTACCACCTGTTCTTGCACTGGGTTGATCTCTCTTGTATGTCCACCTGCTACTCTGTCATCTGCTACCATACATGATTGCTAAACCTATCTGCATCCCATCTGCTATTATCTTACTTTGAAGAACATTTCCTTTCAAGTGTCTGTCATCTACCATCTCTACCCAACCTGTCTCTTCAGCCTATAATCACTGTGTTACTATATACATAAGTCACTCTAGGAAACATCTTATTGAGTGTGTGTATTTACTTGCTGAATTGAGATCATCCACACATGATGAGTCATTGGGAGTTGGGATTGGTGTCTCAGCGTTTCTCTACATGACTACTGAAGTGGAATATTTCTGCAGCTGAAAATCCACATCATACGTAAAACGTAGGAGCGTTACAGCTATCTGCTTTTCTAGCAGTCGATGCCGACAATGTACAATCCCAGGAGATGTCCTGCTCCCCTTCCAGCACACAGCAGGGGATTGACAGCCTCAGCTGTGCATGTTGGCCTATGAGATTGTGTAGAGGGTAGGGTTTCCATTCCCTCCACTCAGGTCTCAGATTACTATGCTGTGTAGTGTGTGACATCAGATCCCCACCCCCTGCCTTCTGGAGCACAGAAATACTGTGTAAATTCTGGATAGTGAACAGATGAAGAGGAGAGAGGGCTGCAGATAAACAAATACAACATGTCCATTTTTTTTTTCTCCTTTTGAGTGCTCGTTTGTAAAAAGGCTGAACCACCTCACACAACCACTGCATGAACTTAAATGGGTTATGTATGGCAGTGGTGATGCACGCCAATTGTGAAGTGGGGTTTCATTTTTACAGCAGCATGTTTACTGCCTTAAATTGATGCACACCCTTCTTTATAGTGCAGCAGTGAGCAGTAGTAAAGTTTAATCTACTGAGTACTGGAAATATACTGGAGAAGCACATTTATGGCGGTGATGCTAGTCCTAGACCAAGTCCTAGACCATCAGCGGATCAATCCCCGCTGAGCAATACAGAGTCCGCTGGGTGTACCGCCTGTGTGAAAGGACACTTACATCCAGATCTCTTCAGTGCTGGTAAAGATCTGACTCTTCCTCCACCAGCCATGCCCTTGACCTATGTATGTACTATTCCCTTGCCGCATGATTTGGTAAATGTGGTGGATAACCTGTCTGCTCATTACTTTGTGACAGTGGAGTAAACTTATGGACGTTAAACTAGAAGTGCCACATACAGTATCTCACAAAAGTGAGTACACCCACAATTTTGTAAATATTTTACTATACCTTTTCAGGTGACAACACTGAAGAAATGACACTTTGCTGCAATGTAATATAGTGAGTGTACAGCTTGTATAACAGTGTAACTTTCCTGTCCCCTCAAAATAACTCAACACACAGCCATTAATGTCTAAACCACTGGTAACAAACGTGAGTACACCCCTAAGTCAAAATGTCCAAATTGGGCCCAAAGTGTCAATTTTTTGTGTGGCCACCATTATTTTCCAGCACTGCCTTAACCCTCTTGGGCATGGAGTTCACCAGAGCTTCACAGGTTGCCACTGGAGTCCTCTTCCACTCCTCCATGATGACATCACAGAGCTGGTGGATGTTAGAGACCTTGCGCTCCTCCACCTTCCGTTTGAGGATGCCCCACAGATGTTCAATAGGGTTTAGGTCTGGAGACATGCTTGGCCAGTCCATCACATTTACCCTCAGCTTCTTTAGCAAGGCAGTGGTCATCCTGGAGGTGTGTTTGGGGTCCTTATCATGTTGGAATACTTCCCTGCGGCCCAATCTCCGAAGGGAGGGGATCATGCTCTGCTTCAGTATATCACAGTACATGTTGGCATTCATGGTTCCCTCAATGAACTGTAGCTCCCCAGTGCCAGCAGCACTCATGCAGCCCCAGACCATGACGCTCCCACCACCATGCTTGACTGTAGGCAAGACACACTTGTCTTTGTACTCCTCACCTGGTTGCCGCCACACACGCTTGACATCATCTGAACCAAATAAGTTTATCTTGGTCTCATCAAGCCACAGGACACGGTTCCAGTAATCCATATCCTTATGCCTCGTACACACGCATCGATAGTTGGCCGACCGATCGTCCGACTTTTGTCCAAGTTGTGTTTTGTTGGTTGAAATGTGCCTAGACTGCACACGAATTTTCTCGGCCAACAAAATTCTACTTCAGAAGTGATGTCATGTGTTGGGTTGCTTTCTTTGTGTTTTTTCTTCTCTGTGCATGCCCAGTCTTGCTCATCAGATTTTTGTCTGCCGAAATCTGTACTGACTGACGGAAAATCAGCCGTTGTGTTGACGGCCAACAAAAATTTTATAGCCTGCACATCAGATTTTATTCGGCCGAAAAGTCGGAGTCGGTTGTCGAAAGCATCATAATAACAAGCCGAAAATCGGCCGATCGGACGTTGGCCGAAAATTCACGACCAACTATCGATGCGTGTGTACGAGGCATAAGTCTGCTTGTCTTCAGCAAACTGTTTGCAGGTTTTCCTGTTCATCATCTTTAGAAGAGGCTTCCTTCTGGTTCCCCCACCCCTTCAACCTCTGCAGCAATGCTGGCAGCACTCATACGTCTATTTCCCAAAGACAACCTCTGGATAATACGCTGAGCATGTGGCATGTGCACTCAACTTCTTTGGTCGACCATGGTGAAGCCTGTTCTGAGTAGAACCTGTCCTGCTAAACCTCTGTATGGTCTTGACCCCTGTGCTGCAACTCAGTTTCAGGGTCTTGGCAATCTTCTTTGCCATGAGGTGTCATGTTGAACTTCCAGTGACCAGTATGTGAGAGTGAGAGCGATAACACCAAATTTAACACACCTGCTCCCCATTCACACCTGAGACCTTGTAACACTAACAAGTCAAATGACACCAGGGAGGGAAAATGGCTAATTGGGCCCAATTTGGTCATTTTTACTTAGGGGTGTACTCACCTTTTGTCAGTTACCTTGGTGGAGGCCGAAGTGCTGAGAGGGCTTCCTTTACAGCTCGGTGCGGATCACCCCTGGAGGTGGAACAGGAGATGACACGTCCCAAGGAGCACTGGATGCGGGTGGATTCCTTATGATGAATGGTATGGTGTGGAATCACAGGACCGTTTCCAGAGGATCTAAAGATGCTTGAAACAAGAGACAAAAGGTTAATGCCAGGCCAAGTGTCATACACAGTGAATCAGTCCAAGGAAATGGAGGTACAGAGGGGTAAGACAAGGAGAGAGTCCGTGGAATCCAGGCCGAGGTAGGTACACAGAATATCCAGCAGAGGTAGGGTTCAGGCAGAGAGTGGTCAGGCAAGCCGAGGTCAAACAAGGAGAAGTGCACATGGGTCAAGGAGCAAGCCGGGTCAAAAGCAGGAACGCAGATAAACAAACAGGTCACAGGTACTAGAGCTGATGATAAACCAGCACTGAAGCACAGCCAGAGAGTGCCTTATATAGGGCCAGGGCTGGGGAGAAGGGCGTGGTAACACACCTGCTCTGCTTCCAGCGTTCTATTGTTGCTGAATGGTAATTCCTTTCCTGACAGTGCCCCCCCCCCCCCCGAGGGGCAGCCTCTGGATGCCCTATGACCACACTTTCCCGGAAACTTGTTGTGAAACTCTCTCAGGAGTTTAGGAGCATGTATGTTGCCTAATGGTTCCCAAGAATTGTCTTCCCGGCGGGTATCCTTTCCATTTGATTAAATATTGAGTGCGATTGCCTTTCTGTCGACAATCTAGGATGGTCTCAACCTCGAATTCAGGCTCCCCTTCTACCGAAACTGGAGGAGGTGGTAACTCTTCTCTTCCAGGGTAGGGGCTTGGTATCGCCGGTTTAAGCAGCGAAGCATGAAACACCGGATGGATCTTAAGAGAGCCAGGCAGGATTAACTCAAAGGCTACAGGATTCACTATTCTTTTGACCTCAAAAGGACCGATGAATCTGGGCCCCAACTTCTTGGACGGGCAAGATAATCTTAGATTAACTGACGAAAGCCAAACCTTTTCTCCCACCTTGTAGGCTGGGTTCTCCTTCGTTTGAGATCACAGAACTTTTTATAGGCCTGTTGTGCCTTCAGAATATTGTCCCGTAACAACTGAGATTAGCTGCAATGGCTGCTAGCCGATCATGGACTGTGGGAACCGTAATTTCCTGATCCAGATTGGGCAAAAAGGAAGGATGGAAGCCATAATTAGCCCAAAATGGGGTTTGGTTGGTTGCGGAGTGCACAGAATTATTATAGGCGTACTCCGCGCATGGAAGCAGGGAGGTCCAGTTGTCCTGAGCACTGGTGCAGAAGCATTGGAGGTACTGTTCCAGGGTTTGATTTGTTCTTTCAGTCTGCCCGTTGCTTTGTGGATGATAAGCAGATGACAGGGACACTTCAACCGCCAAAGATTTACAGAGCTCCTTCCAGAACCTAGAGGTAAATTGAACGCCTCGATCCGAGACTATATTGTTCGGAAGTCCATGAAGCCTGACCACCTCTTTGATAAATGTATTGGCTGTCTCCAAGGCAGAAGGGGTACCCATCATTGGTAGGAAGTGAGCCATTTTAGAGAGTCGGTCTACGACCACTAAGACGATAGTGAACCCTTCTGAGGGTGGAAGCTCGACTATAAAGTCCATAGATAGACCCTTCCAGGGTAGTTCTGGAATTGGCAATGGTCTTAACAGTCCCCATGACTTTACTTTTTCCCCCTTGTTGCGTTGACAGGTGATGCAGGAATACAGTGGCGTCACTAGGGGGGTGCGGTGGGTGCGGTCCGCACCGGGTGACACCCACCAGAGGGGTGACACCACCCAAGCCTAAACCGAGTCCCAACCTTCCTGAAATGCCCGCAGCGTGTGCATGCAGTGGGTTGTCTACACGCCGCGGGCAACACTTTGTATGTAGGCCGGGATGTCTCTCCAGCTGCCTGTAGTCTTCTCTTGTCACTTGTGAGTACGGACTCGGAGTACACTGAAGCCGCCCCTCCTCTTCTTGCTGTGATGTTTACTTCCTGACTGTACACAGAGGAGGAGGAGGGAGGGACACACCAAGCTGCTTGAATTGCATTCTCTGTCAAGATAAGAGAAGCTGGGACGAGATAAATTGCAGGTAACCCTTCCACTGCTGGCACTTTATCACTGGAAGGGATCATCCATGTTCTTTTTAACTTAAACAAAATTGAACTTCAACAGTATTTTACGTTTTAGGAGAGTGCTGCTGTAATATGTCATGTACTAGGTCTCCAGTCTCTTGTATACTACAGAAGCATGCTCCCAGTCTCCAACAACCCCTGTACGTATAATGTCCGCAGTCTCTGACCGTCTCCTGTATAATGTCCGCAGTCTCTTACCATCTCCTGTATAATGTCCGCAGTCTCTGGCCGTCTCCTGTATAATGTCCGCAGTCTCTGACCGTCTCCTGTATCATGTCTGCAGTCTCTGACCGTCTCCTGTATAATGTCTGCAGTCTCTGACCATCTCCTGTATAATGTCCGCAGTCTCTGACCATCTCCTGTATAATGTCCGCAGTCTCTGACCATCTCCTGTATAATGTCTGCAGTCTCTGACCATCTCCTGTATAATGTCCGCAGTCTCTCTGACCGTCTCCTGTATAATGTCCGCAGTCTCTGACCGTCTCCTGTATAATGTCCGCAGTCTCTCTGACCGTCTCCTGTATAATGTCTGCAGTCTCTGACCATCTCCTGTATAATGTCCGCAGTCTCTGACCATCTCCTGTATGATGTCCGCAGTCTCTGATCATCTCCTGTATAATGTCTGCAGTCTCTGACCGTCTCCTGTATAATGTCCGCAGTCTCTGCCTGTCTCCTGTATAATGTCCGCAGTCTCTGCCTGTCTCCTGCATAATGTCCGCAGTCTCTGACCATCTCCTGAAAAATGTCCGCAGTCTCTGACTGTCTCCTGTATAATGTCCGCAGTCTCTGACCGTCTCCTGAAAAATGTCCGCAGTCTCTGACTGTCTCCTGTATAAGGTCCGCAGTCTCTGACCGTCTTCTGAAAAATGTCCGCAGTCTCTGACTGTCTCCTGTATAAGGTCCGCAGTCTCTGACCATCTCCTGAAAAATGTCCGCAGTCTCTTACCAACTCCTGTATCATGTCTGCAGTCTCTGACCGTCTCCTGTATCATGTCTGCAGTCTCTGACCGTCTCCTGTATAATGTCCGCAGTCTCTGACCATCTCCTGTATAATGTCCGCAGTCTCTGACCGTCTCCTGTATAATGTCCGCAGTCTCTGACCATCTCCTGTATAATGTCCGCAGTCTCTGACCATCTCCTGTATAATGTCCGCAGTCTCTGACCGTCTCCTGTATAATGTCTGCAGTCTCTGACCGTCTCCTGTGTTATGTGTGCAGTCTCTGACCGTCTCCTGTATAATGTCCGCAGTCTCTGACAGTCTTTTGTATGATGTCTGCAGTCTCTGACAGTCTCTTGTATCATGTCCGCAGTCTCTGACCATCTCCTGTATCATGTCCATAGTCTCTGACCATCTCTTTTATTATTTTCACAGTCTCTGACCATCTCCTTTATCATGTCTGCGGTCTCTGACCATCTCTTGTATTATTTCCACAGTCTCTGACCAACTCCTGTATCATGTCAGTAGTCTCTGACCATCTATTGTATCATGTCTGTAGTCTCTGACCATCTCTTGTATTATTTCCACAGTCTCTGACCATCTCCTTTATCATGTCTGTAGTCTCTGACCATCTCTTGTATTATTTCCACAGTCTCTGACCATCTCCTGTATCATGTCAGTAGTCTCTGACCATCTCTTGTATGTGGGAGGAATTTTGCCCTTTCCTTACCCCTACACTAAGTTACACACCCCTGTCTCCTGCACTCTTTTGGTTTTGTACTCCTATTTTTTTTTTATACATTACACACTCCTGGGCCCTGCGTTCTGTGTATTATGTACTCCTGGACCATGCTCTCTGTGTGTATCATGTACTCCTAAACCTGGCACTGGCTACAGCCCTCTGTGCATTACATTCATCTAAATCTTGAACCCATTGCATTACACACCCTGGACCCCTGCAGCCTGCGCTATGTATCCTAAACCCGTCACTGGCTGCAGCACTCCCCAATCCCTGTGCTCTGCTTTACACTCTCCTGCACTATATACACAATACTGTACATTATATACTTCTCACCAAAGTCTTCATTGTCTCAACAGTTGCTGGTTGCTATGCAGTCGCTGACTATTTTATTGAATTTATTCTTTAGGTAGGCTCAGACAAAGCAATCGAAGCATATTTTATAGGTACAAGGAAGCCTGGGTTTTGTTTACACATATCCCTTAAGCCCCTCCCACAACTTACAGCAAGCTAGCATGCCGCAGGTCTTTTCACTCCTCCAGTGTCCCTCATTGTGAAGTTCAAAAGTTGGGAGGTATGATTAAGCGGTGACAGCAGGCTCTTTTCCTCGCTCAGTCCACCAGAGAACAGGGAGTGAGCTGCGGGCTGTCAGTTTATCTTCCCCACTTCCCCCCTCTTTTCTCCTGTCAGCAGTGCAAGGCAAGAGAGAGCGGCTCTCATCTGATTGCCGCCCAGCTTACTGCCCGGTCTGTTTCCCTTCCCGCTGGCCACCACGGAGGGCCAATCAGAAGAGACTAGGGGGGGCATCATGGGACATGTAGTCCTGGATGATTGGCGGCCCCATTTGTTGTCCACAGGGAGCAGACCACAGCCCCCAGAATGCACTCTGCTAGGGGAAGAGATTGAGGACTGGGAACCTGGGAAAAAGCTGAGGGAGTGAGTGCTACACCATAAAGAGAGGACTGTGCTGGGAGAAGTCAGAGAGAGCCACACTGCCCAGCACCACCAGAGAGAGGGCCATGCTGCTGCCCAGCACCACCAGAGAGGGAAAGACTGTGTCACTGCCAGGGTACAGATGGGCTACACTACTGACCAAAGTCAGCCTGGTTAACCCAGAGTGAGTGAACGTATAACCGGAGGGATCACTGCTGCAATTTTGCTGGGTCTGGCAGGATGGCCTGTCAGCCATTATCCGTTACTGCTCCTAGGGACTGAGCCGTTAGGAAGTGCCTAACCTGCTATCCTGTAGGCCTTATTGACCGTCGCAACCTGCTACAAAAAACTCCAACGCTGAGCTGCTACCTGGCCCGAATATAGGGGGGGGGGGCGACACCATGTTTTACCGCACCAGGTGACACCAACCCTAGTGACGCCACTGCAGGAATCTACATATGTTTTGCAGTGTATGTCCTGGTGTAATTTAGGCCACCAAAAGTGGCGTTGAATGAGTTTGAAGGTCTTCCTTTCCCCAAAATGCCCTGCAAGTTTGTGGTCATGGAAGGTCTTGAGGACCATCAATCTCACTTGTATGGGAACAAAAATTTTCTCCTGAAACCAGAGGAACCCTTCCTGCTTATGTAGAGATTTGGCTTCTTCTCCTGTATACTGGGTAGAGGCTTGTTGAATTGAGGACCGTAAGTCCGTATGGATCAGAAAAAAGTTTTGAGCCGACAGGATGGTATTGGGCTCTGTTGTACCGGGAGTGTCTGGAAACATCCGGGACAGGGCATTCGCTTTTCCATTCTTAGACCCTGGCCTGTAGGTAATGTGGAAATTGAAGCGTGAGAAAAATAAGGCCCACCTGGCTTGCCGAGGTCTCAACCGTTTGGCGGCCCTCAGATATTCGAGATTCTTGTGGTCCGTGAATATCATAATAGGGTGCACTGCCCCTTCCAACAGGTACCTCCATTCCTCCAGGGCAGATTTAATGGCTAGAAGTTCTCGATCCCCCACATCATAATTCCTCTCAGGAGGTGACATCTTCGGAGAGAAAAATGCTACTGGGTGTAGTAAGGCCTTTGGGCCTTGTCGCTGGGACAGAATAGCCCCCGTGGCTACTTCTGAGGCATCTACCTCGAGAATGTAGGGTAAAGCTGGATCTGGATGTTGAAGAATCGGAGCGGTCACGAACAGGCTCTTTAATTTATCAAAGGCTAACTGGGCCTCTGGCGACCAGCGGAAACGGATCTGCTGGCGTGTTAGCTGGGTGATGGGTGTGACAATTGTTGAGAAGCCTTTTACGAATCTTCTGTAGAAGTTAGCGAAGCCCACAAATCGCTGAACTCCTTTCTTATCCGTGGGGGCTGGCCACTCCAAAATTGCCTTCACCTTCTGAGGATCCATCGAGACGCCCTCTGTTGAAATGATAAGCCCCAGAAACTGAATAGATCCTCTCTCAAATTCACACTTCTCCAGTTTCACGTAGAGTCCATGTTTCCTCAGGGTGGTTAGAACTTTTTTAACATGAATCTAATGGAGTTCTAGAGAGGGGGAGAAGACCAGGATGCCATCTAGGTAAACAATTAAAGAAGTTATCCAGAAATTCATGGAAAATGTCATTTACCAGATGTTGGAAAGTGGCCGGGGCATTGCACAGCCCGAATGGCATGACCATATATTCGTAGTGGCAAAAACGGGTTCTAAATGCAGTTTCCACTCATCCCCCTCTCGGATGCGGATAAGATTGTATGCCCCTCGGAGGTCTAGTTTAGTGAAGACTCGAGCATTCCGGAAGCGCTGGAACAATTCTGGAATTAGAGGGAGAGGGTAGCGGTTTTTAATGGTAACTTTGTTGAGTTCCCGATAATCAACACAAGGTCTTAACGTACCGTCCTTCTTCTCTACAAAAAATATTCCAGCGCCATCTGGGGAGGATGAGGGCCTGATGAACCCCTTTTTCAGATTCTCATCGACATAGGACCGCAGAGTTTCTAATTCCTTTTCAGATAGGGGGAAGATCCTTCCAAAAGGGATCTCTGCCCCTGGGAGCAGCTCAATGGGGCAGTCGTAGGGCCTGTGAGGGGGGTAGAACATCAGCTTTCTTCTTGTCGAAAACATCCTTAAAGTCCTGGTAAGCTGCAGGAATGTCTTCGGAGGAGTCTGAGGCTGGCTGGACGGCTAGGCAAGTGGCTGGAGCTTGGGATTCAGAAGGGAAGCAATGATCCAGGCAGTATTTGGATGAGAAGGAAATCTTCTTCTTAATCCAATCAATCTGTGGATTGTGGGCTTGGAGCCATGGTAGGCCTAGGATGACCGGGAATAAGGGAGAGGACATGACATCGAAGCGGAGGAGCTCTTGATGACCCGAGTCCGTGGTAGTAAGGACCGGGTAGGTTTCCCTGGTCACGGGTCCGGAACTAGGCAGGGATCCGTCGGCCAGGAAAACTTGAAGCTGTTGCTCCTTGGCTTGCAGGGGTACCCCTAGCTTCGCAGCTAGTGTACAATCCAGGATGCAACAGCAAGCTCTGGAATCAATAATTGCCGTGAGCTGGATCCTCTCTTCTGCTACCTGTAGGGAGACAGGAAGGATGAGAAGGGGATGGCTCAGAGACCTGACAGTTCGGGATAGACCGTGAACAGCACTTACTAGGCCTCACAGGGCAATTGCGGAGGAAGTGGCCGGAAGCTCCGCAGTATAGACAGAGGTTCGCCTGACGGCGGCGTTGTCTCTCTTCAGGGGTCAGGGAGGAACGAATGAGCCCAATTTGCATAGGTTCCCTGTCTGCCGGGGCATGGACAGCTGGTCCTGGAAGAGGAGAGGCCATAAATGGGACCTTTGGCATGACCCACGTGGCTCGAGACCCTTGAAGGCGTTCTGAGCGTCGCTCCCGCAGACGCCTATCCATTTGGATGGCAAGAGCGATTAGATCCTCTAAGGATGCAGGTGTTTCTACCCGAGCCAGCTCGTCTTTTAAAGCTTCCGAGAGCCCATGACAGTACTGGTATTTCAATGCTGCCTCGTTCCAGTCCGTGTCGGCTGCCCATCTACGGATGTCTACCGTATAGTCCTCGGCCAGGCGTTTGTTTTGCTGGAGGGCATGCAGGGCCGACTCTGCCATGACCGTATGCTGGGGATCCTCGTATAATTGGGCCATAGCCTCAAAGAAAGAGTTTGTGGAATTCAGGATTGGACTCTTCTGTTCCAAGAGATTGTGTGCCCAAGTCTGAGGTTCTTCGGCCAGTAGGGAAATTATGAATCCCACCTTGACGGACTCAGAGGAGAAGGTCCTAGGTTGAAGGGCCAGGTATAATAAACAAGCATTCCTGAAGGCCCTGAATTTCCTACACTTCCCACGGAAGTGTTCTGGCGTGGGCACCCGTGGTTCCGGGGGCGGAGCTGAAGCCGAATGGCCGGAGCTAGCTTGGTCCGGTTGGGCCGGGGCCGGCAGCGAGCTAGTGGATGGCTGATTCGGGTCAGGTGGAGGAGAAGGGCCGGCCATGTTGAGTACTCGACCCTCTAGCTGGAAGTACCCATCTTGTAGCCTTTGCACAGCTTGGGTCAGGGCTGAAACCTGCTAGCATAGGGCCTCGAGCTGGGAAGCACCTCTGTCGGCCTCTGACATGGCTGGTTTATGCTGTCAGTTACCTTGGTGGAGGCCGAAGTGCTGAGAGGGCTTCCTTTGCAGCTCGGTGCGGATCACCACTGGAGGTGGAACAGGAGATGACACATCCCAAGTCCTCCTGTCACTCCTGTGTCTGCTGTGGCCAATCACCTTAGAAGATCCAGCCTGCCCTGTGTGAGATGGAGTGCGCTGATGTCTGACGTCATTGCGCACACCACAATCACGTTAGGGACGTTTCACGGAGGAGACACCCCGCCTCCTCATAATCATCAGTTTGCACTACGGGCGGCAGTATGAGATGGGGAAATGGTGCCCATAACGTGCCGCAAACTGATGACACACAAAACCGCTAGAAAAAATCTTGGGAGTCAATTTGCTGCCCCTTTCCAAGTGCTGCCTGGGTCCAATGAACACAGCGGGACCCATGGTAGGGTCGGCCCTGTTAAGACTCTACGCATCGACAGAAACCCACAGCTGAGGAAAACTATGTCGAAAATATTTAACACTGCTTTCTATTTTTAAAATTTTGCTAGACTTTGCTTACCACCTCCAGTCCAGCAGACAAGCGGAGCAGTAAACTACAATCTGGAACAATTCATGCATATCTATATTGTTGTCTGTCAAGGTAACTCAATTGTCCTGCTCCCCGGAGCAAAACATACCTTCATCAGTCACATCAGTGAAGCGACTGCTTCTTCACCTGTTTTATTTATTTATTTTTTTTAGGTATGCTTCCTCCCTTCCATGCCCGTTCTGTTTTGACTGCTACAGACAAAATTAAGGTGAAAACTAATTTGGCGGAATCTATAGAAGGACCTTCAAAGGTCCACAAGGTACAACAAATAGACAAAACGGTGTACATCTCCATGATCTATCCAGGGCCGGCGCTACCGCTAGGTGAACAAGGCCACCGCCTAGGGCGCACTGCCACCTAGGGCGTAACCATACCTCCTGCTCCCAAGGGTCCCTGATTTGCCACCCCCTGTCATCTTCATGCCCCCTGTCATCTTCCTACCATCCCACCCCCTGTCATCTTCATCCCCCCTGTCATCTTCCTAACACCCCCCGTCATCTTCGTCCCCCTGTCATCTTCATCCCCCTGTCATCTTCATCCCCGTCATCTTCCTACCATCCCACCCCCTGTCATCTTCATCCCCCCTGTCACCTTCCTAACACCCCCCGTCATCTTCGTCCCCCTGTCATCTTCATCCCCCTGTCATCTTCATCCCCCCTGTCATCTTCCTACCATCCCACCCCTGTCATCTTCATCCCCCATCAGCCTCCCCCATCCCACCCCCTGTCATCTTCCTACCATCCCACCCCCTGTCATCTTCACCCCCCCTGTCATCTCCCTACCGTCCCACCCCTGTCATCTTCATCCCCCTGTCATCTTCCTACCATCCCACCCCCTGTCATCTTCATCCCCCATCAGCTTCCCCCATCCCACCCCCTGTCATCTTCATCCCCCATCAGCTTCCCACCATCCCACCCTCTGTCATCTTCATCCCCCCTGTCATCTTCCTACCATCCCACCCCCTGTCATCTTCATCCCCCATCATCTTCCTACCATCCCACCCCCTGTCATCTTCATCCCCCATTAGATTCCCCACCCCACCCCCTGTCATTTTCATCCCCCATCAGCTTCCCACCATCCCACCCACTGTCATCTTCATCCCCCCTGTCATCTTCCTACCATCCCACCCCCTGTCATCTTCATCCCCCATCATCTTCCTACCATCCCACCCCCTGTCATCTTCCTACCATCCCACCCCCTGTCAGCTTCATCCCCCCTGTACCCCACTGTCAGATTCCTCCCATCCCACCCCCTGTCATCTTCATCCCCCCTGTACCCCACTACCAGCTTCCTACCACCCAAGCCCCTTACATTTTCTGGTGCTCATCACATATGATGGACGCAGGGACATTTTTTTTTCTTCCAGTGACAACACGGACACAAGAACAATTGCCCTTCCAGTGAAACCACCAATGCAGGGAATTTTTTATTTCAGTGACACCACAGATGCATTTCTACCCAAAACCCTGCTCACCCATAGTGCAGTGACCCTGTTTTTAATTTTTTTTTTTTTTTGGGGGGGGGGGGGGCGCAAGTAGCTGGTCTTGCCTAGGGCGCAAATTTGTCTGGCACCGGCCCTGGATCTGTCCCAGGAGTTACTGTCCACCAAAAACATTGGACCTCATGACCCATCTTTAAAACTAATATATTGCCTTTCCTCCACAGCCGTATTGTTTGGAAATGGAGAAAAAAAGAATTAAGGGAATTTTAAATGTGCCATAGCAGGCATAGAGTATTTCATACAAAATATATTAAAGCAGAGTTCTGCTGACTCTTAATATTAGAAAACGTACCTGTCCTGGAGTCTGGCGATGTCGGCACTGCAGCCGAGCTTTCCATCGGCTGTCAGGTACTGCCCCTGCCATTGCTGGTAAGGGAACCCCGGCAGTGAAGCCTTGCGGCTTCAAGGGCGGGTCCCTACTGCGCATGCGCGAAGTGCGCTGCGCATTCGGATTGGCTCGTGAAGCCGCAAGGATTTACTGCCAGGTTCCCTTACTAGCAATGGCGGCGGCAGCACCAAACAGCCAATAGAAAGGGGGAAGGAGGAGGGGGCCAAACTTCCGAGGGACAGCGCCGCGGCACCGTATCCCGGAAGTGGGGAAGGGTACCTGTCAAAAACAGGTACCCGTTCCCCCCTCCCCCCTGAAAGGTCCCAAATGTGGCACTGGAGGGGGGGGGGGAGGAATCAAATGAGCAGAAGTTCCACCTTTGCCTGGAATTCCGCTTTAAATTATAAAAAAGCCTAATTACTATAATTAAAACATTGTTAAAATGATACAAAATAATCATTAAAAAAAACATATATCAGATGCCATGTTGTTTTTACTGTGACAGACACATGTTTGTAATTCCAGCAAGGTGTAATAGATCGACGCGTTTCATGATTTTCTCACTTCCTCAGGATCTGTACCTTAAGTGACAAATGATATGACTATACAAGAAAATATAATAAAAGTAATGAGCAACATAAATAAATTATACACAGTATAGTCAATAAAAAATTTAATTTTTATTTAACCACTTTGCCGCTGCTCACTAGAGCTCTACTGCGGCAAAGTGGCTCTTGTAGGTCTGACGACGTAGACCTACGTCGCCAGACATCCCCCTTCTCGGCGGCGCGTGCGCTGCCGGAGGCTCGCTCCCGCTGTTTTCAGTCACAGCGGGAGTCGGGTCAGGGGAGGAGCAGCGGCGATCTCGAGTGTAAAACAAAGCGGCTGATCTCCTAAGTGACAGGCAGGGTCAGATTGCAGGGTTCAGCATAGCTGAACCTGTGATCTGTCCCTGTGTCACTCAGTCACCTCCCCCCACACACATCAGTAAGCACCAGGCATACATTAACCCCTCCCTCTCCAATTAAATTAACCCCTTCCCTGCCAGTGTCATTTTTACAGTAACAGTGCATATGTATAGCACTGATTACTGTAGTAATGTCACTGGTAAACCCAAAAGTGTCAAAAATGTCAGTCAAGGGTCCGATCTGTCCGCCGCAATGTCGCAGTCCCGCAAAAAAAAAAAATCGCAGATCGCCGCCATTACTCATTAAAAAAAAACACCAAAAACGACAGAAATCTTTCCCTTAGTTAGTAAACGCAATAACTTTTGCGCAAACCATTCAAAATACGCTTATTGCGATTTTTTTACCAAACATATGTAGCAGAAAACAAATTGGCCTAAAATGTTAAAAAATTTAGATTTTTAAATTTATTTTTGGGGAATTTCCTATAAAAATTTTAGAAAAATATTGTTATTTTTTCAAAATTTACGCTCTTCTTTTGTTTATAGCGCAAAAAGTAAAAATCCCACAGGTGATCAAATACCACCAAAAGAAAGCTCTGTTTGTGGGGAAAAAAGGACATCAATTTAATTGGGTACAGCGTTGCATGGCCGCGCAATTGTCCGTTAAAGTCACGCATTGCCGAATCGCAAAATAGGGCCTGGTCTTTAAGCAGCCAAATCCTCCGGGGCTTAAGTGGTTAATCCTCTTGTATTTTATTGTATTGTAACTGTATTGTCTCCCTCTAACATTGTAAAGCGCTGCGTAAACTGCTGGCGCTATAGAAATCCTGAATAATAATAAAAATAATAAAAAAACTCTTGGAACTCCTTGTTACAGAGCCAACAGAAATGCATTACTGGCTGCTTAGCAATCTGGCAAATGTTGTATGAAACTCAAACAAGGGTGGGCTTTTTGACTTTGGGATAGTGGTAAAATTTCCAGGTTGAGCCTGCCACATGCAACTTGAATTTCAGCCAATCCCTGCTGAAGAGGCTAAACTCCGAGCTTGGGTTGACCCTCCTGACAAACTTCAAAATTCAAAAGACCTGCGCTGAAAATCGTCACCCAAACAGTGACTGCATCCAATCAGATGCAGCCAATGTTTGGGTATTCACACAGCAGCTGTTGAATTCAGACAGCTGTATTATGGCCACTAGATGGAGCTGAGAAACGTAGAAAATACATACCTGTTGTCTTTTTAACAACAGATACAATGTAACAAGTCTACTGTAGAGAATGCTAGAGGGAATGATCAAATAAATGTAATCATTGTTACCCTGTAAAGAGAAGTGGAAAAAAATAACTGATCTACTTGTAGAAAGGGGTTAACCACTTGCCGACTGCTCACAGTAAGCAGCTCCCCTGGGTCCAGCGGCGTAGACCTACCTCGCTGGAGTTCAAGTGTTTAGACACAGCTGGAGTCAGGCTGGGGAAGGAGAGGCGGCGATGGCCACCTCCCTCCCCCGATCATTGTGGAAACGGTGAGAAGACCCGCCTGCTTATGTAAACAAAGCAGGCGGATCTTCTCAGTGACAGACAGGAGGAGATCACAGGATTCAGCATAGCTGAACCTGCAATCTCTTTGCCTGTCACAGAACCCCCTCCCCCCACACACATCAGTAAGCATGAGGCATACATTTAACCCATTGATTACCAACAGTGCTAACCCCTTCCCTGCCAGTGTCATTATTACAGTAACATTGCATATTTTTAGCACTGATTACTGTAGTAATGTCACTGGTCCACCCAAAAGTGTCAAAATGTCAGTTAGGGGTCCAATCTGTCCGCCGCAATGTCGCAGTCCTGCTAAAAAATCACAGATCACCGCCATTACTAGTAAAAAAAAAAAAAAAAACAATAAAAATGACATAAATCTTTCCCGTAGTTAGTAAACGCGATAAACTTTGTGCAAGCCAATCAAAATACGCTTATTGAGATTTTTTTTTTTACCAAAAATATATAACAGAATACAAATTGGCCTAAAATGTTAAAAAAAAAATATTTTTCCATTTTTTTTTGGGAATGTTATATAGCAGAAAGTGAAAAATATTGTTTTTTTTTTTTTTTTCAGAATTGTCGCTCGTTTTTTGTTTGTAGCGCAAAAAAAAAAAAAAAAAAAAAAATCGCACAGGTGATCAAATGTCACCAAAAGAAAGCTCTGTTTGCGAGAAAAAAAGGACAGGAAAATTTTATTTGGGTACAGTGTCGCACGACCGCGAAATTGTCCGTTAAAGTAACGCAGTGCCGAATCGCAAAATATGGCCTGGTCGTTAGGCGGAAAAAACAAGTCTAGAGAATGCTAGAGGGAATGATCAAATAAATGTAATCATTGTTACCCTGTAAAGAGATGTGGAAAAAATAACAGATCTACTTGTAGGAAGGGAAACTATACCCTAGCTAAGAGCCTCTCCTTTACCTGTTCTCCCTGCCCTTCTTTTCACAATTCTATTCTATCTGTGTGAATTCTATCAATTCTATCTATGTGAAAATAGTGAGAGATGTATGATGGTGGCACAATTTCTAAGTGTTATTTGAACTATTTATTATTAAAGTTCTAAATCAAAGGAGAACATTTTAAAATACTGCAGCTTACTGGCCCTCAGATGTGGTCACTGCATTCGTTTTCTTTTTACGCACATTTTTTTTCTTTTTTTTTCAACCTGGCAATCCTGACAATAACAACTCACTTCCTGTTCTGGAGTAACAACCAAGCAGTAGCCATGAGCAGAATAAAAACATTTTTTCAATTTTTTTTTTCTTTACATAAATTAGTTTAGGTAAATTCATTTAATTCCTTTTCAAAATTAATTTCATTTTTTTCTAACTCAATTCGACTGAAAATTCGAATAAATTTTTATTCCATTCAAAATCCATTCGAATTCCATTCGTAATCAAATTTGGTCTAAATTTTCTTCCAAAATTCAGTTTTGGAAGATAGTTATATTCTTTCTATTCCATTCTATCCTACTGTTTATTTTTCTATCTTATTCTATTCTTTTCTATTCTATTCTGTTCTTTGCTATTCTATTATATTCAATATTCAAATTCTAAAAGATGGTTATATTCTTTCTATTATCCTATTATATTCTATTGTTTTTCTATTATATTCTATTCTTTTATTTTCCAATCTATTCTTTTCTATTCTATTCGAATTCTATTCAAATTCAAAATTATTCTATTTGAAATTTAAATTTCCGAAGAAGGTTATATTCTTTATATTTTATTCTATTTCATTCTATTATTTTTTTCTTTTCTATTGTAGTCTTTTTTTTCTAATTAAATTCAAATTAGATTTATTTGAAATTCGAATTTCGGAAGAAGGTTATTTTCTATTCTATTCTATTTTATTCTGTTATTTTAGGTTCTTTTTTAATTTGTTCTGTTTTACTCTATTCTTTTCTATTATATTCTTTTATTTTCTATTTAATTACTTTATTTTTTATTCTATCCCTTCATTTTCTATTTTCTATTTTCCATTCTTTCATTTTGTGTTCTCTTCTGTTTTACTCTATTATATTCTATTATTTTATTTTCTATTTTATTGTTTTCTATTCTATAATATTATTCTTTATTCTATTTCTTTACTTTCTATTTCATTTTATTCTCTTCTGTGGGTGATCAAGGGGTTAAATGTGAGCCTAGGGGAGTGATTCTAACTGTGGGGGGGATGGGCTTGTGAAATTACCATAGAGACCTGTGTTCCTATATAGAAGGATCACATGAGCTCTATGATCATTCCAGGGAGAAGAACGGTCAGCTGTGTTTACAGCGGGGATCGATCGCGGGTGTCAGACGGCAATCGGAGCCACCTGCCCCGTGCACTGCCGAGTGAGAGCGGAAGCGCACCACCGGCAGCGCGTGCTCGCCCCCTAGCTGCAGGCGCATGACCGATGTATACCTAAGTCGGTTCGTTAAGGAGGGGCTGCTGCCGCATTAAACTGCGGCGGGCGTTCTGGAAGTGGTTAAAAGGCAGTATAAAGGAAGAGATAATGTTAGAAAATATTTCTGATTTTAGCAAATGAATTTTGGAATAATTTTGGCATCTTCCTCATCTCAGAAAAGTTCAGAACTCTGTTGCCATCCAAGAACAAGGAGTGTGTTAGGACTACATAACATCTCCCTCTCTTTCTCACAGCAGGGGGAGGTGTTTTGTAGTCCATGGAGATAGCGGGAAGCAATGCTGATAGCTGCCAGGCCATAGGCTTTCTGGCTGAATGAACAGATATAATAAAATACTTTCAATGATAAATTCAACCAACCAGAAGGGAGCAAAAAAGAGAAATGTGTTGTTGGAGTTTACATATTCTTTAATCCTGTTATGTCCCCCGAATATCACAGAGCAGCAGAAGTTTCCATGTGTTTAGCAAATGAAAGTCACTTCCAGAGCGTGGTCCTCATCGGCAGTCATGTTCTATTTAATTACACCAAATAGTTTAATCTGTTTTCATTTGTAATTTGTTTTTAGGAACTGATAACATTTACAGGCAGAGTAATATCACTCAGATTCCTCCTGATGTAATAATGCTTTTGGGAAATCTAATTGGTTTCTTATTAAAATCTCTTCCCGAGACGCGAGCGTTCAGACATTCCCCCCGGGTGTCCCCCGCCAAATTCTCCACTCCTCCCGCAACTCACATTACATATTCTCTTCATCAATTACAATTATCTGACCAAATACCTTCCATCTATCTATCTATCTATCTATCTATCTATCTATCTATCTATCTATCTATCTATCTATCTATCTCTGCCTTTCTTTTTTTTTCTTTTTTTCTCTTTCTTGTCTCCCCTACTTCCATTCTTGTTCTGTCTTTCTATCTATCTTTCTTTCTTTTTTTTTCTTTTTCTTGTTCTGTATTTCTTTATTTATGTCTTTCTTTCTTTACTTCTTTCTTTCGTTCTTGTTCTGTCTTTCTTTCATGTTTCTTTCTTTCTTTCTTGTTCTTTCTTTTCTTGTTCATTCTTTCTTTCTTTCTTTCTTTCTTCCTTTCTTTCTTTCTTTCTTTCTTTCTTTCTTTCTTTCTTTCTTTCTTTCCTTCCTTCTTTCTTTCTTTTTTTCTTTCTTTCCTTCTTTCTTTCTTTCTTTCTTGTTCTTTCTTTCTTTCTTTCTTTCTTTCTTTCTTTCTTTCTTTCTTTCTTTCTTTCTTTCTTTCTTTCCTTCTTTCTTTCTTTCTTTCTTTCTTTCTTTCTTGTTCTTTCTTTCTTTCTTTCTTTCTTTCTTTCTTTCTTTCTTTCTTTCTTTCTTTCTTTCTTTCTTTCTTTCTTTCTTTCTTTCTATGTCTTTCTTTCTTTCTTTCTTTCTTTCTTTCTTTCTTTCTTTCTTTCTTTCCTTCTTTCTTTCTTTCTTTCTTGTTCTTTCTTTCTTTCTTTCTTTCTTTCTTTCTTTCTTTCTTTCTTTCTTTCTTTCTTTCTTTCTTTCTTTCTTTCTTTCTTTCTTGTTATGTCTTTCCTTCTTTATTTCTTTCTTGTTCTTTCTTTTTCTTGTTCTTTCTTTCTTTCTGTATTTCTTTATTTACTTCTTTCTTTTTATTCCTTTCTTGTTCTTTCTTTCTTATTCTTTCTTTCTTTCGTGTTCTGTATTTCTTTCTTTCTCTCTCTCTCTCTCTCCCTTTCTTTCGTGTTATGTCTTTCTTTCTTTCTTTCTTTCTTTCTTTCTTTCTTTCTTTCTTTCTTTCTTTCTTTCTTTCTTTCTTTCTTTTTTCTTTCTTTCTTTCTCGTTCTGTCTTTCTTTCTTTTTCTATTTTTTCTTTCTTAGTTATCTATTTTTCTATCTTCTCTTCTCTTCTCTTCTCTTCTCTTCTCTTCTCTTCTCTTCTCTTCTCTTCCACACTTCATGCAGAGTAACAGTAAACTAGCCATTGCTAATGCTGGTACTTGTAGTTCTTCCCCGCCTAGAGGCCATCGATCCCGCCTCTTCCAGAGCGATATTCTGCTGTTCACTTCAATGTTAGATGGTTTTATTGTATGAACATCAGGTAAGCATTAGCAGTCTCTTTGTTTAAAAACTTGTCTTAATTGTGTTTGTCTGCCTGGCAGTGATTTAATTACACACCTGTCACAGCATTTCCAACATCCCTTTGTCATCGCCTTTTATTCATTATTTTATGAAACGCTCTGCAAAGATTTCACACAAAAAGCTCCAGATAATACAGGTGAAAATGACATTTTTCGTTGAGATGGAGCGCACTTTCTTTCTATTTAATCTGTGAATGCGCTCATTCCTCTCCGTGAATCCAGCACACATTGTGCATCTGCAAACATCCTTTCATCTAAGAGTTTTCTATTTAATTACACCAATTTATTAATAGGATTCCAAAAAGCTGCTTAAAGGAAAATCATAAGGTTACCTAACATGATTTTAAAGGGGAAGTAGGGCCAAGGCTTTTTTGTCCCTACTTCTCCTATGAATTACAGGAGTTCACTTCGTTCTGCACTTCTGTGACCTGTTTTCAGCCAACAGCGGGCTAAATTACGCTGTCAGCTGATGGCACAGCAGTGTTAATTTTGGCATCGAATTTTGATTTGGTTTTAGTTCTAGTCTTTTGATTAAAATGCCATGTTAGCTTTAGTCCCATTTTAGTCATTTGCAGTTGTTTTAGTTTTAGTCATATTTTAGTCGACTAAAATCTCCAGTACATTTTATTTTTTTAATAAAATCATTTTAGCCAACTAAAATCGAATGTGTTTAGTTAAATTGTAATGCATTATTTTACCATTTCTATAGAATTTCTAAACTCATATACTCCTGCAGTAATAAAAATCTAATATCATGTTATTATTTATGGTGTTAAGCCCCGTACACACGTACCGATTGTCGGCCGAAACTGTTCGGCCGCCGAACGATCGGTTGATTTTCGGCTTGTTAGTATGATGCTTCCGACAGCCGACAGCGCACTTTCGGCCGAACAGAATCTGTCGTGCAGGCATTAAAATTTTTGTTGGCCGACACGAGAACGGCCGATTGTTCACCAGTCAGTTCAGATTTCGGCCGACAGACAGCAGATTTGCAAGACTGGGCATGCTCAGAAAAGAAAAAAGACAAGGAAAGTTAACCATCACATGACATCACTTCTGCAGTCGGCTGTTGTTGGCCGACAAAATTCGTGTGCAGTCTTTTGCAGTTTTCAACAGACACGACAGCCCGGGGACAAAAGACGGCCGATCGTTCGGCCGACGATCGGTACTTGTGTACGGGGCTTTAGGGTTTGAACAAACTCACATATGAGTTTGAGGGTATAGGATTGTGTATATGGGAAAGTATGGTTGGGTTTTCAATACTGTTTTTTTTGTTGGTCTTTTTTCAACCTGACTAACTATGTAACTATGAAACATATGCACAGTGCTCTGGATTGTGGTCTGTCTGAGGAAGCCTGTAAAGCCCCGTACACACATACTGATCTTCGGCCGCAAATATTCAGCCGACGACCGATCGGCCGATTGTAGGCTTGGTTCCTCTGTATACTGCCCCCGCCACTCCTCCTATCCAGTTCACTTGTATTCTGCTGTCTCTGGGTCCCTGTGTGCTCCCCTGCCCCCCCCCCTCCCCCACTGTGCTCCCTTCCCTCTCCTGCCGGCTTCTGCAGGGGATGTGTCACAATAGAGAGCCAGGAAGGGGTCGGTAAATATGTAATTTACCATCTCCTTCCTTTTCTGAATGGACAGAGTCATAGTCAGTGACATTGTAAAAATAAATAAATAAATAAATAAAATGATAAAAAAATAATACAATTAAAATACCAAAAAATAAAAACTACTGACACCAGTGGGTGAACTTGCAGGATCGCAAAGGTCACACTTGCAACCGGGCCCTGGCATTCCACCACCGTGGGGAGGCCCCAAGATGGCAGGAAGGGGGCCCACTGCAGAACTTGTGAAAGGGTCCCACTCTGGGCAACCACAACACCACCTTGTCTGTGCTTCCCCTGGTCTCAGCATTCAGCAAACTCTGAAAGCTGACTCCAGCCCTCCTCTGGTCCTCCATCAGACCTTGCACTTTCTTCTTCCCAGATCCACCCACATCTTCTTCCTGGCGGTAGGTAAGGAAGGGTGGGTGACTCTTGACTTATGGTGGTGGGGGGGCTCTTGACATCTCCTGTAAGGGGCGTGGGGTGATTTTGACATCTAATCTTACAAATAGAGGGCAACCATAATGCTGTTGCGGCCCACAATGAAATTAAGTTTGACACCCCTGCTTTATATGGTGGGAATGCCTTAATTGAAGCCATTATGGAGGAGTGTCCTTTGTTGACCATCTTAGAGTTGCTTTGGCTACTTTTAAAGTGCAATTTTACCTTTTATAGTGTGGGAACTCTCATTCTGATAAGCAGTTGACAGAAGTGAACAAGCACAGGAAAAGTTTGCACTTACATGGTCACGTTTTGGTTGATTAATGGCGCTTTTCCACTGCATGGAACCGTACCAGTTCGGCACGCTTTTGTGCTTTTCCACTGCGGTACCGCATGGTATAGGGTCGGAACGGTTCGGTACGGTACGGTATAGGTTTGCTTTTCCACTGCATGGAACCGAACGGTACGGTACGGTACGGCTCTGAAAAAACAGTACCTACTCGATTGTGGTTCCAACAGGTACCAAACTGGTACCATATCCCACAATCCTTTGCATGCAGTCACTACTAGCCACTGATTGGTCAGAGAATCACACCCACCCCGTTGTTATCCCACCCACTTAACTTTAGTGGAAAAGCAAACCTATACCATACCGTACCGAACCGTTCCGACACTATACCATGCGGTACCGCAGTGGAAAAGCAAACCGGGCCAAGCAGGGCCGAGTAGAGCCGAGCCGGTACTTGCAGTGGAAAAGTGCCATTATAGACCTTTTTGTTTTGTTTTTTTCATATATTGTGCTGGTCACATGATATGATTTATTACTAACTTTATGTATAACAGTTTCCATGGACAAGACATTTTAAAGGTACAGTGCAACACAATTGGGTGCTTATAATTATATAGTTATCATGTATTCAGGTAATAGTCTGATGATGAAACGCATTGGGTGGAGCCTAATGCTTAACCGCTTCCCGACCACACGCCGCATACATACTGCGGCAGTGTGGTTCCCAGGAAAACAGACGTAGGGCTATGTTGGTCGTGTGCCTGCAGCTAGGGGGCGAGCGCGTGCCGCTAGCGGCGCGCTCCCGCCCCGCTCGTCAGCGGAGAAGCCGATGCAGCGGGCAGGTGGCTCCCATTGCCACCTGACACCTGCAATCGCTCCCCGCTGAGAGAGAAGAACGGTCATTTGTTGTAAACACAGCTGACCGTTCTTCTCCCTGGAATGATCACAGAGCGCCTGTGATCCTTCAATATAGGATCACAAGTCTCTATGATCATTTCGCAAGCCCCTCCCCCACAGTTAGAAACACGCCTCTAGGTACACATTTAACCCCTTGATCACCCACAATGTTAACCCCTTCCCTGCCAGTGTCAGTATTACAGTGACAGTGCATATTGTTAGCACTGATTACTGTAGTAATGTCACTGGTACCCCCAAAAGTGTCAAAAATGTCAGATAGGGGTCGGATCTGTCCGCTACAATGTCGCAGTCCCACTAAAAATTGCAGATGGCTGCCATTACTAGATAAAAAAAAATAAATAAAAATGACATAAATCTTTCCCGTAGTTAGTAGACGTGATAACTTTTGCACAAACCAATCAAAATACGCTTATTGCAATTTTTTTTGTTACCAAAAATATGTAACAGAAAACAAATTGGCCTAAAATGTTAAAAAATTTAGATTTTTAATTTTTTTTTTCTTTTGGGAATGTTATATAGCAGAATGTGAAAAATATTGTTTTTTTTTTTTTTTCTTCTTTCAGAATTGTCGCTCTTTTGTTTATAGCGCAAAAAATAAAAATCGCACAGGTGATTAAATACCACCAAAAGAAAGCTCTATTTGTGGGGAAAATAAGATATCAATTTTATTTGGTTACAGCGTCGTACGACCGCGCAATTGTCCGTTAAATTAACGCAGTGCCGAATCGCAAAATATGGCCTGGTCATTAAGGGGCAAATCTTCCGGTCCAGAAGTGGTTAATGCTAAATCAGACTCACTCATTGGAGCATAGTTTGTATTTCTAGGCTTGTCTCCTTTTACAATATGTATCTTTCATATGTATTGCAATTTTGTGTATTGTATTTTTATGTATTGCAATTTTGTGTTTTGTAATTTTATGTATTGCAATTTTAAAGGTACAGCACAACACATTTGAGTGTTTTTTGTATATACAGTTATCTAGTATTCAGGTGATAGTGAGTGCTGCTGAACGATTATTTATATCTTTGTATTTATTTTTTTGCTCTTAAATCTTTTTGTATTTGATACAAAGAAACAAAGAAACTTTCATTCCACTTGGGAGGTCCACAAGGATCCCTCTTTTCCTGCTTAGAAATGTCCCCTATTCTCTTTTTCCTGCTTATGTATTAAGTATATTTAAGTCCTAAAAGTTCATGATCTGGAACAGTTTGTGCAAATTGCTTATAATGAAATATGATTTTTTTGCAATTACCCAAATCTTCCTATAAATAACCTGGATTTTGCAAATTACATTTTACAGCTAAGATGGTTTTATACAATTTGAAAAATTTAACCATGGTGATTATTAGTCCTTTTCATGCCAAAACGTCTCAGAGTAATTTGTGGTCTATTAAGGGATTATAATCTGACAAAAGAGTGGGATTTCGGGGGGACAGAAGAAAGGAGGGGGCGGGTAGAGAGCAGCCAAGTCAATGTTATTAGATGCTCTAAGTGGTTAATAGTGTCTTCTTGGCTGATTTAAATAGGAATCATTATATTATAATGATCTATTTGCCCAGATGCGCTGCACATTGGCACTTATGTTTGCACTAGTGCATGCTAAAGGGCAGATTTAGTTAATATGTGTACATATTGCAGATATCATCTTCATAACCTTATCACATTTTGTTACTGTTCCTTGTAGGTTACAATTAGATACGTAATATACAAATATGTGTAGCGCTATCCCAAAAGATATTCATGCATAAAAAAATTAATTATAAACATGCTAATATGACAGTGTGTTGAACTCAATCAAAAATGACTATTAGCATATATATATATATATATATATATATATATATATATATATATATATATATGACAGTATCCAAAGTGATTAATAAAATGACAAATAAAAATTAAATATAAAAAATAAAGTCCATATAAGTGCACTAAAACAATCCAAATAGAAGTGCAAACAATCCAAATGAATGTGCAAAAAAAGAGAAACCCTGGCTGAGCCTCCTGCAGTATCCGATATTGAATGCCTCCAATACTACATGCTGTATTGAACTACAGTAAACCCCCGCTCAGCGCTGTATTTTGGCCTAGGCCAACAAGGCCCAGGCCTAGGGCAGCACTTTGCAGGATCGCAGCAAAAACAGCTGCCCCCCCCCTCCACCTGAGACTCTATTGGCCACTGGTTGCTAGAGCAGCCTCTCTCACCCCCCTCGTCTCTTTCTCACCCCCCCCCTCTTCTCTCTTTCTCACCCCCTCTTCTCTCTCTCATTCCCCCTCTCTCTTTCTCTCTCTGTCATCCTCTCATCCCCCTCTCTCTCATCCCCCCTCTATCTCTCTCACCCCCTCTCTTTTTCTCTCTCACCCCCTCTCTCTTTCTCTCTCAACCCCCCTCTCTCTCTCTCATCCCCCTCTATCTCTCTCACCCCCTCTCTCTTTCTCTCTCACCCCCCCCCCTTTCTCTCTCAACCCCCCTCTCTCTCTCTCTCTCTCTCTCTCTCTCTCTCTCATACCCCCTCTCTCTCTCTCATGCCTCCCTCTCTCCCTTATCCCCCTCTCACTCTCCCTCACCCACCCCCTTCTTTCATCCCCCCTCTCTCCCACCCTCACCCACCCCCCTCTCTCTCCCACCCCCTCTCACCCCCTCCCCTCTCGTGAGATCTCAGGGGTTCATGCTGGAACTTGTAGTCCTTACATTTTGGAGGGAGTCACATCCGTTAAAAAGGACGGAGTGGGGCAAATTTACATAGGAGGGGGCGCCCAATTTTAGCCTTGCCTAGGGCAGCACAAAACCAAAATACACCACTGCCCCCGCTCCATCGCGGTTCAGTTTTTGCGGTCCCGGTATATTGCGGTCTTTGTTTGTAATGTTATTTTACTATATAAATCATTAAAAATGAAATATTTTTGTGTTTTCCATAGCTCTTGCTCTGTCTCTCAGTATCTTTTATATGTTTAAATGAGTTTCTATTGTTTTAAAAGTGTGTTTAAATACCTTAAAATGCTTTTACACGTACAGTGACAGTAAAAAAAACATGCCTACAATGCATTTTAATAGGGTTTTTCTAGTTCGCGGATTTTCACTTTTAGCGGCTGGGTCCGGAACGTAACCCCCGCAATGGAGGGGGGTTTACTGTACACCTGGCAGACTCCCTCATTGCTAATTAAGCGTGCTGAGGTCTATCCATTAAATTGGGTGACCATCTTTATCTGGTAAGCAGCTTTTTTGGATATATGGTGATTCATCCACGGATGCCTTCTAATTTCTTAAGGCCCGTACACACGATAAGAAAATCCGTAGGGAAAATTCGTCCGACGACCGATCTGCCGATTTTCAGATTGTTAGTACGGTGCTTTCGACAGCCGACTCCGGCTTTTCGGCTGACAAAATCCTGATGTGCAGGCTATAAAATTTTTGTCGTCCATCAAAACATCGTCCGATTTTCGCCTCATTAGTACAGATTTCGACGGAAAAAAATCTTAAGAGCAAGACTAGGCATGCTCAGAGATGAAAGAACACATTCAAAGCAATCCAACACATGACATCACTTCTAAAGTAGAATTCTGTCATACGGGAAAATTTGTATGAAAATAACCTCTTCACTTTCTACATCAGACTAGCATGTCACAAAAAACGGACAACAGATCGTTCGATAATCTGATCGTGTGTATGGAGCTTTAGGCCTCTTTCACACATAGGTCAGTTTTTCATCCATCCGTTGACGGATGAAAAACGGACATCAATGCATCTCTATGTAAAAACGTATGACAACGGCTGATCATCCATTAACATCTGTTTTCATCCGCCTCCGTCAATGTCCGTTTTTTGGAACGGATGAATGCCCTATTTTTCATCCGTCAAAAAAACGGATCGGATGAAAAACGGATGTAAACGGACAAACGGTCCATTTTTCATCCGTTTTTTGAATTGGTAGTGGATGTAAAAAAAACGGATGAAAAACAGAGGAAAAATGGATGAAAAACAGATGGAAAAGGATGAAAAATGGACGAAAAACGGACAAAAAACAGATGAAAAATGAAGGACGAAAAACGGATGGAAAAGGACGAAAAAAACGGATGAAAAACTGATACATTTTGACATGACTGAACTGATGAACTGAATGGACCGTATGTGTGAAAGGGGCCTAATGCCTCGTACACACGCAACGATTATCGGCCGACCGATCGTCCGACTTTTGTCCAGAGTGGTGTTTTGTTGGTTGGAATGTGCTCTAGACTGCACACGAATTTTCTCAGCCAACAAAAATCTACTTTAGAAGTGATGTCATGTGCTGGTTTACTTTCCGTGTGTTTTTTCTTCTCCGAGCATGCCCAGTCTTGCTCATCAGATTTTTGTCTGCCGAAATCTGTACTGACTGACGGAAAATCGGCCGTTCTGTTGACGGGCAACAAAAATTTTATAGCCTGCACACCAGATATTTTTCGGCCGAAAAGTCGGAGTCGGTTGTCGAAATCATCATACTAAAAAGCCGAAAATCGGCCGATCGGACGTTGCCGAAAATTCACGGCCAACTATCGACGCGTGTGTACGGGGCATTAGGCCCCTTTCACACAGGCGGACCGTTCAGATCCGCCTGTCAGTTTTTTTGGAGGATCTGAATGGTCCCCCCATGCATCCCTATGGGGCATCAGATGTCAGCGGAGACATGTCCGCTGACATCCTATCTGTCAAGTCTAGACGGACAGAAACCCTATTTTCGGATTGGATGGGATCGGATGAGAACGGACTGACGGTCCGTTCCCATCTGATTTCCCCCATAGAGATGCATGGGGAACTGACAGCTCTGTCTCCGCACACAGCACGGAGAACATCTGTCATCCTCCTGCTCAGCGGGGGATCGGCGGATCGATCCCCCGCTGAGAAAAACGGCATCCGTCCGATGGACAGTGTGTGTGAAAGAGCCCTTATACTCAACAACAGAGTGGTATTCATTTGCTGGGACTTGTGGTTCCTTTCTCATCAATTGTCTTTTTTTGCACATTCATTTGGATTTTTTGCACTTCTATTTGGATTGTTTTAGTGGACTTATATGGACTTTATTTTTTATATTTAATTTTTATTTGTCATTTGATTAATCTCTTTGAACAATGTCATATATATATATATATATATATATATATATATATATATATATATATATATATATATATGCTATTAGTCATTTTTGATTGAGTCAACACACTGTCATATTAGCATGTTTATAATTAATTTTTTTATGCATGAATATCTTTCGGGATAGGGCTACACATATTTGTATATTATTGTTCTGGATTTTCTATTGGTCCATGTGTGCTGCTTTCCTCCTTTATTTTTAAAGAAACACAATCACGATAATTGTATCACTACCTTAGCGCAGAAATCCACCTATATACAATTAGATATGTGCATGGCAACAGCCATATTGGCTCATTACATATGCAGGCTCTGCTTCCTGCTTTGCAGTGCTAAACAGTGGTTGTGCTTTATTTCCCCTTCTTATTTTAGGAGTCTGTCAGTTGTCTGACCCCTTAAAAACAATGCACTTCCTAAGAGGATGATATCTTCTCTCAACAGCTTTAATAGGGGATGTCTAGTTCTTATGTACATATTTTGCTGTATTTATTTAATATGCATTAATGTCTTTGCAGTTGACTTCCCCAACGCACAAGAGTAGGGACATCTAGTGGTAACAAGGAATTACTGCAGAGGTAGGCTTTAACCACCTCCTTCCCAAGCCTATTCTGACATTTGGCTCCTACATGTAAAAATCAACTCTTCTTCCTAGAAATTTACTTAGAACATCCAAACATTATATATAAAATAAAATGGCGTGTGGTTGCAATTTTTTATGTCCCACGGTATTTGCGCAGCATTTTTTTAAACTCAATTTCTCTATCATTCATCGACAGACGCAGCTCCATCCAGTCAGAGACTATAGGGTTATGCTCCTCCTATCAGGAATAGGCACTAGGCAGGAAAAAAGCTTAACCACACCTATGAGGGCTGTCCCTGCAGGCAGTGGCGTAGCGTGGGGGGTGCAGGGGGGGCCGGCCGCACCGGGCGCAACATCTGGGGGGGGGGGCGCATCCGCAGTGTCTGTCTGACTCTGACATACACAGTTCACACACTGTCTGCGGCTGCCTCCATCTTTACGAAGGGAGATGTCCAGCGCGGCCGCCCTATGGCTGAAAATGGCGGGTCGGGCGGGGCTGGACTGTGCCTCACCAGTCCATTGTTGTATGGTGGGGTGGCGTTGCAAGCCAAGCCCCGCCTATGCCGCCTCTCCTCACTGTTCAGTCAGTTTAGCAGCGAGTGAGTCAGCAGCCTGGCGCTGTCACAGAGTGGGTTTTTTTTTTAATCTCCTGATTAGAGCCAGAGGCTCCAATAGGCTTCAAAAAAGGGTGGACCCGGGGAGCAGAGCAGTGCGCCCTGAGCCCACCCTCCTCCTGGCCAATCAGGAAGCAGGTCCGAGACCCGCTTCCTGATTGGCTGAAAGGCGAACGCATGCCATTGGCCGAGGAGGAGGCGGGCACGCTGGACACTCTGCATTGAAAGGGGGCATGCTGGACATTCTGCATTAAAAGTGGGCACGCTGGTTAATATGCATTGAAAGGGGGCACGCTGGTCACTCTGCATTGAATGGGGGCACGATGATCTCTCTGCATTGAAGGGGGGTATGCTGGTCATTCTGCATTGAAAGGGGGCAAGATGGTCATTCTGCATTGAAAGGGGGCACGCTGGTCATTCTGCATTGAAAGGGGGCACGCTGGTCTCTCTGCATTGAAAGGGGGCACGCTGGTCATTCTGCATTTAAAGGGGGCACGCTGGTCATTCTGCATTGAAAGAGGGCACGCTGGTCTCTCTGCATTGTAAGGGGGCAAGCTGGTCATTCTGCATTGAAAGGGGGCACGCTGGTCATTCTGCATTGAAAGGGGGCACGCTGGTCTCTCTGCATTGAAAGGGGGCACGCTGGTCATTCTGCATTGAAAGGGGGCACGCTGGTCATTCTGCATTGAAAGGGGGCACGAGGATCATTCTGCATTGAAAGGGGGCACGCTGGTCTCTCTGCATTGAAAGGGGGCACGCTGGTAATTCTGCATTGAAGGGGGGCACGCTGGTCATTCTGCAATGAAAGGGGGCACGCTGGTCTCTCTGCATTGAAAGGGGGTCCGCTGGTCTTTCTGCATTGAAAGGGGGCACGCTTGTCATTCTGCATTGAAAGGGGGCATGCTGGTCTCTCTGCATTGAAAGAGGGCACGCTGGTCATTCAAACTTGTATTTAGATGCATTTTACTTTAATTACATCAGTATTTTCATAACAAACAATACATGTGTTCAGGGGGTAAGCGCCGGTTCACACTACCGCGACGCTACTGTAGGTGGCGACCTCGGAGCGGCCGCCACGGACTTCATAACATTGAAGTCTATGGCGGTCGCCTCCTGGTCGCCCCAAAGAAGCTCCGGACCCTTTTTCTAGGTCGGAGCGACTTGTGTCGCTCCTATTAGAACGGGTCCGTAGCTTCCCTATGGGAGGCGACCTGCGGCGACCTGTGAGGCGACCAGGTCGCCTCACAGGTCGCCCTAGTGTGAACCGGCACTAAGGGTTTCTTTAGCTAATCTAGTGGAAGAGACTCGAGTGCTAAAATCCCGCGGATTAGGGGGCGCAAATTACCTGCCTTGCCCCGGGTGCTGACAACCCACGCTACGCCAGGCATAACCCCACACACTCTGCTATCATCAAACAGTTTGTTTCTGCCTAGTTTAACCACTTTAAGACCGGGCCTATTTTTGACACTGGTGTTTACAAGTTAAAATCATTTTTTTTTTGTTACAAAATTATATATATATATTTTAGCAGAGACCCTAGAGAATAAAATGGAGATCGTTGCATTATTTTTTATCACACCGTATTTTCGCAGCGGTCTTGCAAACTCAATTTTTTGGGGAAAAATACACTTTTGTGAATTAAAAAATAAGAAAACAGTAAAGTTTGCCCAATTTTTTTCTATAATGTGAAAGATAATGTTATCCCGAGTAAATAGATATCCAACATGTCATGCTTCAAAATTACGCACGCTCGTAGAATGGCGACAAACATTGGTACTTAAAAATCCCCATAGGCAACATACGCTTGTCAGTTTTTTTTGCTTTCTGTGTTACCGTTAAAGCGGAGTTCCGGCCTCAAGAATGACTTTGGGCCATCCGCTTGCTTTAAATGCCCTAAAAAACAAATGGATAGTCTCGATTTTTATTTTTTTTACTTACCTTGTTTTTGAAGAAAATATACTTACCTTCCTTCTACTTCCCCTCTCTGCGGCCACGGCCCGCTCCATCACTTCCTGCTTGCGTTGACTCCTGGGAGCTGAACGTCATCGCTCCCAGGAATCCATGAGCCTGCACCAGCGCCGCTCCTCAGTTCTGGTGCAGGCACATCATTCCCTGCTAAACAGCTTCTGGGCATGGCCAGAAGCTGTGCAGGGATGATGCGCCTGTCCCGGAAGTGACGAGCGGCGCCGGTGCAGTACATTCTGGGATGAAGAGGACACGGAAGAGGACGCAGAAGAGGACGCCCTGGCTTCAGCTGCCCACACCTGAGATGGCAGCGCTGGAGAAGACATTTTCAAAGTAAGTATTTCTTCTAAAAGGTAAGTGCGACCCAGGACAGTTCAGAGGCTATCCATTATGGAATGTACTAGCCCTGACTGTCCCGGGGGTATTTTTTCCTAAAAAACGTTTCCGAGGCCGGAATTCCGCTTTAAGGAGATTCCCAATCTCTATTGGTCCTGTTTTCCCTTATCATTGAAAGTTAAGGTAAAAGAAAATCCCACATTTTGTGTTCTCCCCAGAAAAGTAATAGATGGGAAAATGTTCCAACGTGGACACTAGTTCTGGTAATCTGGGGGTCCCTAATGAATTCCCTTAATTTGTAGGGATTTTCTCTTTGGCTATGGGACAGGAAGTGAAGGGAAATCTCCGCAATGGGACACAGATTGCAAAAATCAATCGGACTCGGGTTACTACCCTCCCTTGCTCTATCCAAAAATGAAAAGAAAAATGTTGCCTATAGTTCTCCTTTAACCACTTGCCGACCGCCCGCCACAGTTTTACTTCGGCAGGCTGGCTCTGCTGCGTGAAACGATGTAGGGGTACGTCGGTCGCAGGAGTGGTGCTGGGGGGCAAACACACGCCCGCCCCAACTAGGCAGTGGGGATGCCGATCCACGGGACCGGCGGCCACAATTGTCGCAGAGCACCTGCGATCGCTCCCCGCTGAGAGAGAAGGACGGGCAGCTGTTGTAAACACAGCTGACCGTTCTTCTCCCTGGAATGATCACAGAGCTCCTGTGATCCTTCTATATAGGATCATAGGTCTCTATGGTCATTTCCCAAGCCGCTCCCCCCACAGTTAGAAAACACTCTCCTAGGCTCACAATTAACCCTTTGATCACCCACAGTGTTAACCCCTTCCCTGCCAATGTCAATATTACAGTAACAGTGCATATTTTTAGTACTGATTACTGTAGTAATGTCACTGGTACCCCCAAAAGTGTCAAAATGTCAGTTAGGGGTCCGATCTGTACGCTGCAATGTCACAGTCCCCCTAAAAATCGCAGATCACCGCCATTACTAGTGAAAAAATTAAATAATTAAATAAAAATTACATAAATCTTACCCCTAGTTTTTAGATGCGATAACCTTTGCGCAAACCAATCAAAATAAGCTTATTGCTATTTTTTTTACCAAAAATATGTAGCAGAATACAAATTGGTCTAAAATGATGAAAATTTTGATTTTTACATTTTTTATTTTGGGAATGTTATATAGCAGATAGTTAAAAATATTGTTTTTTTTTTTCAGAATTGTCGCTTCAAATACCACCAAAAGAAAGCTCTGATTGTGGTAATAAAAAAGGACATCAATTTTATTTTTCGGTACAGAGTCGCATGTCAATTAAAGTAACGCAATGCCGATTAAAAAAAAATGGCCTGGTCTTTAAGGGGGCGAATCCTTCCGGTCCAGAAGTGTTTAATTAATTTGAAATGTTTTTAAAAGTTTGATGTGCAGGGAAACTGTATGCTCTCTGTTTTTATTTTATAAAGCAGCCCCTTTGAGATTAGAAAAGTCCTGTTTCCTGCACAGGGCCGGGACTAGGGGTGGGCAGGAGGGCCGCTGCCCTGGGCGCAATGGTTTATTGCAGTGATAAGGGGGCCTTGACCCTAACGCTAAGGAAAGGGGGGGGGGCGCAGCTTGGCATCTTTGCCCTGGGTGCTGGATGACCTTGTCCCGGCACTGGTCCGGCAGTCAGTGTCATCTTAAGAACATTATAGGCCCCCGGGCAATGCAATGCACTGGGTTCCCGCCTACACAATCACCCAGGAGAATAAAAATGCAAATTATCGAGAAGGCGATATTTATTGGTACAACAGTGCCAGGCTAATGACAGCTTCCAAGTTCAGCAGCTGGGTCCGGTGAACACACACACGGACGGGATTCAGACTAGACTGTCCTGTATGTGCCTGTTCCCGTGAAGGTGGACAGGCATTCCTGCAGTTGTGGGCTCCCCCTCCATGGCCCAAGTGGCCTGACAGCAGCGCAGGGCCGACTGCTAAGTTCGGCGGCAGGATGCACACAGGAGTCGGGATTATTGCTTGGCTGGGGCTGGGTCACTGGGCAGGTAGGGCCCCCGGGCAACTGCTCAGCGTGCCCATTCGGTAAGACAGCCCTGCCTGCACTATGGTGCAGAGAAGAACCACTGCTCTCTGCAGGGAAGCAGAGGCCTCTCTCCAGACGTTCCAGACACACCCCCCCCCCCCATACACTGGTCTTAGCTAGAGCTTGACAATTAACCACTCACCGACTGCCTAACTACTATTTACGTCGGCAGTCAGCCCCTAACAGGCAAAGCGACGTAGATCTACGTCGCTAGCCTGTAAGGGTTTTGGGAGCGAGCGCGCGCCGCCGGATGCGCGCTCCCGCTCGGTCACGGACCCCCCCCCCCCCCCCCGCGCATGTGCCCGGTGGACCCGATGTCCGATGGGCACTCGCGATCGTCCGTGACAGCGGAAGAAAGGCAGGCGGCTAATGTAAACAGAGCCGCCTGTCAGTCTCCCCTGTGTAAGAATGGTGATCAAACGGTTCTAGTATGTAGAACCGTTGATCACTGTCCTTACACATCAAGCCACAGCCAATCACAGTTAGAAGCATGCCCCTAGGGACTTAACCCCTCCCTCTCAAAAAAAGTTAACCCCTTCACTACCAGTGTCATTTTTACAGTAACAGTGCATATGTATAGCACTGATTACTGCAGTAATGTCACTGGTAACCCCAAAAGTGTCAAAAATGTCAGTCAAGGGTCCGATCTGTCCGCCCCAATGTCACAGTCCCGCAAAAAAAATCAAAAATGACAAAAATCTTTCCCTTTGTTAGTAAACGCAATAACTTTTGCGCAAACCAATCAAAATCCGCTTTTTGCAATTTATTTTACCAAACATAAGGTAAAAAAAAAAAAAATTGGCCTGAAATGTTACAAAATTTTGATTTTTACATTTTTTGGGGGGAATTTCATATAAAAAATTTGAAAAATATTGTTATTTTTGCAAAATTAACGCTCTTTTTTTGTTTATAGCGCATGATCAAAAAATTGCACAGGTGATCAAATATCACCCAAAGAAAGCTCTGTTTGTGGGAAAAAAAGGACGTCAAATTCGTTTAGGTACAGCGTCGCACGACCGCGCAATTGTCCGTTAAAGTCATGCAGTGCCGAATCGTAAAATAGGCCCTGGTAAGGAAGGGGGTAAAATCTTCCGGGGCTTAAGTGGTTAACAAAGCTCATGTTTCCTGCTGATTGTTTGGCTCCAGCTGTGACTCTAGCTCAGGGGTGTCAGACTGGTGGCCCTCCAGCTGTCTAGCTGGTGGGAGGCGGACAGGCCACTGCAGAGAGAATGCTGCATCGGTGGAGGATGTCAGCAGGACTTATGTCCAAATGTATATCTATTCCTGTGACTTCAGTTAGGCTATAACCTTTGAGTAAAGGTCCGCTCCAATTCATATAAATAAACTCCATAGCCGGCTCCAATTCTTCCTGCGCCATTTGCCTATCTTGGCTAATCAGACCCATTTATTCTGTACTCC